>NW_027502156.1:0-60619 GCF_021521415.1 Bidens hawaiensis
CATAACAGCATGATTACACTATATGTAATCAACATGAACGCAAACATGTTGCAACTAAGAAGTTACCTTTTAACACGGTTTTGTATGCAACCTTACTTGTTATCCTGAAGACCAAACTAGGTGGTTTTTCTTCTACCTTTGACTTCCTATCTCTTGAACTTTTCGATGGGGGTTCATCCTCTTCAACTTCTTCTACAGCACACTCCTGATAATGCACATCCACCGTTTTTAACTTTTATATGTGGCCTAATATACTTACTTTATAATATTTTAATGTTATCAAATAATTCCTTAATGAAGACTGCCAGCACATACCTCTAAAGTGATAACCACCACGGAAGTTTCTCTCTTCTTGTTTTTTGGTGTAACCAAGCTGAAGAAAAAACATAAATTGTTTTGATTACATGAAATAGAAAGCATTTATCTTATAAATAACACAATCAATTTGTACCAAAATTATGATCTGAAATAGGAATTGAAGTGTATTAGATTGTTTAACATGATTTAGACACTGCTTTGAAGTATATTAAAACTCATGCCTATTACTAACCTTCCCATTTTTCTCATTTAAAACAAACCATCTCGGCTCCACCCATTAGTTTTTGCACTTTTCTTCAACAAAAATCCTGCATGAAAAGAATTAAAAGTTATAAATGCTCATAAGATTAATATACACAACCATTTTAATCATAATACCCAAAGAGTAATTCATTGAATAATGTTAAGATACAAGATGCATTGGCCTGTTAGAAATCATTATAACACATATGTATAAAGTGATTAAAATAAACTTGTAATTAACAGCACAAGGAGAGAATAAATAACACCTAACCAAATGCTACTTGTTATGATGGCCAGAGTAAGCATAGATCATTTTTAGTCAAGTTTAACTGCTTGCAAATATGGATATCCCCGATACTAAAGACAAATCGGTATAAACCACACAACACAAGATGTTCTATGTATTAAGATCTCACCACCAGCCAATTAGATATACATAGATATGTCTTATCATCATTTGGTCAATATAGAAGTGAAAAGAGCATGTAATTGTGTGTGGGATATTATTTGAGTATTTGCAATGTAGGGTAATCACCTTAATTTATATGCATCAGGCTAATTAAGAAAACAAAATAAACCTAAACGAACAAACCAATAAAAACAAACAAAATTCACAAAGCTGTCTAGAACAATCCATATCGCCTTAATTAACAACCTAAACTACTACAAAATGCATACGATGTATCTAGCATAACACATAAATAACAAACACATAAAGCCATGCCGACAGCTTGAAATAAAAACCATCAAATGTTTAATATAATAAACGGTAAAACCAAGTGAAATATGAGAAAGACGTGAAAGTGTAAACCATCAAATGTTTTATACAATGGATGGTAAAAACAAGAACTGAGGAAGATGTCAAAAGTGATAAACCTGCTGTTATCTCCCCCTCAGGCCCTGCAGTCTTTAAAGTAGATTCCTCTTGTACATTCTTAACTTGCTTGGTATCCTTCAGGGATTTTAAATTCCCACCTGTTTGAGGACTAGCTGCCTAAACATATAAAAAAAACAAAAAAACTTGGTTGAAATGGAATCATTTATGCAAAATAAAATGAAGTAAATCCAATTAATACAGCATCTATGACAAGCACTATTTACCCTATTTAACAAAGATTGTTCTGCATCAACAGCCTTCTTGGAAGATTTGGTTTTAATCTCTTCCTCTCGTCTCTGCCTTTCCATCCTGAAACAAGATAAGAGAGAGAGAAATAACAAAAAAATTATCTATTTGCACACGCCCGTAATAAAATCTAAACAGATAACCAAAAATTTCATATGCTTTACATCATTGAACTAAAGGTTACAAGAAAAACAAAAAAAGATTTAAGAAACTCGTTAATGCATTCTAAAACAAACAAAAAAACAATATATATGTATATATATATATATACTTAGAAGTTATTATCGGCATACCTTCTTTGCACCAAACGAATGAAATGCTCGAGGTGGAACAAACACTCGTTCCATGTCAACAAGTGCAATCATCATGGTCTTTGCATCATTCTTAAACCCCTCCAAAGCAGTAGTGGCAATTGCCACCACCTGTAGTTGAAACAATAGAACACACGTTAGAATACACAATTTAAAAGCAGCAAACATTGTAGATGGTAAATAGGAAGAATCTTTTATGTTGAAAATACTGTATACAAGTACCTCTCTCTTGAATGATGGATATCTACCCAGCCCTGGTGTGCATTAGCTGATGCTGAAACTATGTCAGCAAGTACTCGATGAACCTGTATTCATAATAACTAATTACAAAATTCTAGTTTTTGTGAATCTTAAAAGTAACAAATAATGTCTTCTAGTATTTACAAATGTCCAAAAGAAGAACAACTAATGTCTCTAGTATTTACCAATCGTCAAAAGAACACAGGATAGAATCACATGCTTAAATCGAGGTATTAACAACTTAATTTTAGCAGTATGCGCAATGAAACATATAATGAGAGATAAATAAAGATGTAAGCAAACATATGGAATCATACGAATAAGGAACATGAGCAAAAAGTTGTAAAACAACATAAACTTGTAAGTTAACAAATATAAATGGTTAAAAAGGAAGCAAAGTTATGTGCAGTTTACCTCATCGACACAGAGACGTGATGGCTCCTTTGCAAGCTCCAATACACCTTTTATTAAAGATCGTAAACCTTTTTCTGGAGATATAAGGTAAGGTTGATAGCCATTTGCTTCTAGAACAATCTGATAACGATTCCACAGTCATCGTATAGTAACAAAAATAACTTGAAAGAACCCAAATTATAGAAAGCCATACCCTTTTAACGTTTTGTAGGTCGAAATGTCTGTCAAGCGGAAGCTGTTTGATCCTGCTTGGAAAGTTACCCTCAAAACTGGCAACAACTTTCCAGCCACTACCCTGAGAAAAATGCATGCAAGTAGGTAAATTTATTAAAGACTAGTCTACATTATACACACATCACACATTCATTCTGCGTCCGTTCTCACCTCGCCAGTCATAATATGTTGAAGAAATTTGTCCTCAAATTCACGACAAAGCTCCAAAGCCAAAGCTCGTGTACCTTCAGAACTGGTGACCATTGATACCCCAAGCCTTACCAGCTCATCTTGTACAATTTGCGACTTACCCTGAAGCCTGCATGAAAAAAATAATAATAACAGAAACAAATGACTGAAGGTCATAAAAACATAGCATAACCACAAAATGAAGCATTTGCTAGTGTGACTGTGGCATCCATATCCATGAAAGGCATGTAAACCGTTATATAGCAAATTAAAGCACAAAAATGAACATTTTTGCAGTATGTTTTGCAGAAAAATGTTTCGTATAGGAAATTTCATACCCTGATAGAAGACTTGGAAGCCTAATTTTCATTCGGCTACGAATTTGATGAGCAAGGGTTTCCACCAAGGCTAATCTACCAAGCTTGTTCTGAGGTGATCCCGTTAATATAGATTTTAAACTCTCACTCTCAGCCCGCCAAGCAGTTTCTAGTGAGTTATCAGATCCCACATTTCCGGACTGTGATGAAGCAATGGAAACAGACTCACCAATCAGAGCAACCCATGGGTTATCAGCTGCGGTTCGTGGTCCTTGACCCAAAAGAAGTGCCTGAACAGCAGCAAGGATTTTGGGATCCGAAGACGCTTGATCTATTTTACTAATGACACCAATGGTTCTTGTTGCTACATAAAGCAAAGAACAAAATTACAACTTGAATAGTTGAATATCATAAGCAGATGAAGAAATTTAAAACCCCACATTCTGAATCATATTCCTTTGCAGCTCTGAGGGCTTTTGCAGAGGTAACTGAGCAGCAGATATTACAACAAGCAGAACCGCATCATTGTGCTGAGCATACTCACTCTGCAAGTATAATGTCATGTAAGCTATAAAGGAGAATCATGTAAGGTATTAGACAAATGATGTAACCAGAACAACATTTTTGCAGTTACTCACCAAAGAGCCATCAAGATTTCCCTTGTCAACTCCGGGCAGATCAATTAGTTTCAAAGGAGGAGCTGTAAACCATAGCTTAAATTAGGGAACCAATTCTTCAAATGCAAGGTTGAAGGTTCTTATAGGATTTAAATTCTAAACATATCCAAACTCACCTGAACTTGTTCTAAGCTTTAAATATATTTCATCGCGACTTTTGCTTGATATTTTGCTAAGCCTGTCCTGTAGCGAGTGACGAAGAGCATCTGGGGTTGGACAAAAAGGGCATTCCAATGAAACTCGCATTTTGAATATAATATTACTGGTATGTGTCTGTATATGTTAACGATCATAAGCTATGCAGTTAACTCGGCCGATATGGTGATATATCACCAATATATTGGTTATATGTCATAAGGTGTAGTATCGGTCCCATATCTCGGTCAAAATAATGGTCCCGATAATATCGGCGATAATTACCGATATGACGCCGATATTTTATGTTTTTAATATCGGTTATATCACTGATAATTGATTAATGTATGTGAGGCCCATTTTAGTTGTTTTAATGACCACAATCCAGTCCACCATAAAAATTGTTGACTCAAACCCTAATCGCTCCAAAGTCAGAACTTACAAATCGATCGGCGCAAACAAATCGCTCCAAACTACAATCGATATCAACTGTCATCAACCCTTAATCGCTCCAAACCCTAAATTGCAGCTTATTTGTGCATTGTATTACTGTATTTGTCTCATGAGTCATGATCAATACCCCTCAAAATGATGTATAACCTCCTTAATTTTACATATTCGGAGGAAGTCTTATGTTCGGGACTGGAGGAGTATATACATACACACACACACACTAGACGGGTTCCCGCACGATGAGGCGGGAAACACAAACCTTGGTAGATCACTTTAAAAGTTTCAAGCACACGACAACATTTCATTTTAGCTAACTTACTAAATTTCGTTGCTACAAAGCTTCTATTCACACCCGAATCAAACTGTACTGAAGCAGAAATACCGTTAACTAGAAACGTACCTGTCACGATATCAGGAATCTGTCTGGCATGTTCTTGAGTCAGCATATAGGCCCTAGTCCTTGGCCTCCCTTGTTCAGCATCTTTCTTCTCACCTTTACCAACTTCACCACTCGTACAAGTCTTCGCCAAGTGACCTATCAGTCCGCACTTATAGCACGTGGGCTTTGCATGGCAATCCTGAGAAAGTGACCCATCTTACCACATTTGTAAAAAAGAATTTGACCCTGATCTGCATTCCCCACCATGGGACTTCCACACCTATGGCACACATCAGACCCAATGCCCCACTTGCACTCTCCATGCATCTTCCCGCAGGTCCTACCTGACCTCTTCTCCCACACTTTCTGTCGCTTATCTCTAGGGTTCCATGCTTGAGTACCGTGTCGCTTGGCATGAACAACCCATTTCTTCTCTTTCTTCTCTTCTAACACCATTTCGTCCACAGCCAGGTCATCGTAAACCATCTCAGCGAGTTCGACCGCAGAGTCAAAGGTAGCAGGTTTACTTGCCCTGACTAAGGTGCAGACGTTCTGTGGAAGTCCTCTGAGGTAGCATTTAATCCTTTTCACTTCAGTGTTTACCATATTTGGCACCAACCTAGATATGAAGTTGAATTCGGTAGTGTACTCGCGGTGTGTCATCTTACCCGCCTTCAGACTTAAAACTTCATCTCAGCTCTCTTAACTTTAGCATCAACACAGAATCGTTTCATAACCATCTCCTTCAGGTCATCCCATTTCAAGGCCTTAATCTCTTACCGACTCTTCCTCTGCTCCACACTTTCCCACCAGTACATAGCTTCATCCCCAAACGACAGAGTGACAAACCTACTGCTTGTTCGGGACGGCACTCGCTAATTCGGATAACCTTGTCCATTGCGGTTATCCATTGGAGAGTAGCGATTGCATCTCCCAAGCTAGTTAGCTTCGCCGGGTCGCAACCCTTGAACGACTTGTAGTTACACCCACCTCGGCCTCTCTTCCTATCATCAACCCTTACAGACCGAACTTCACTCGAGTCGCCTTTCTCTCTCTCGTCATCCTTCTTACCATTCTCTCCTAACCTCTTAGCAGTTCCCGCATGACTTCCAGCAGACTTTTCAGGGTTCAAGTTCTTCACAGCAGCTGCTACAGCTTGAGAAATGGCAGCCTGAATAGCAGGGTCAAGTTGATACCCTTCGTTGTTGCTCGGATTACGTCCAGCGGCACTTCCTTCTTCCCCGGTGTTAGTGGCTGTTCTTACAGAAGGTTCTCAGACAATGAGTGGCATGCCACGACGCCCAGTGTGACCTCCCTGTCTGGCGACTTTTCTTGCTCCATCCATTGATATTCTATAAGGAAACACAAACATCATCATTCAAGGAACCACTTAGTACAAGGATAGTAAGGCTAACATGTAATAATAGTGGCCAGCTGTGATTAGCTGATCACGTTACTCTATGTGTCCTATACACTTCTCTTTGTGAGTTAACTTGTGCTAATTATACTTCTAACAGTTAGACAATCAAACAGTTCATATCATCATATACTCCTATCCTAGAAATTAAGCTAGCATTCATACATTCTTTCTCTAGAAATTAAGCTAGCATTCATACATTCTTTCTCTAGAAATTAAGCTAGCATCAATATACATTATTATTTAACCATACACTTTACCTTTACTGAGCTTGCTTGAGTGACACATGGCTATCTTGAACTGGCATCTTCTTTCCTTTATTACTTAAATCACATTCTCTGTTCGAGTCTAAGCATGTAGGATGCTTAATTCTCTCGAACTTATGCTCTGATACTAACTTGTAAGGCCTCGATCTCGGTGCCCTACTTTAGCGTTGGATTTACTCGTAAACACAGTTCTAAATATCAGAGTTAATTAAAAACTTTGCGGAATAATAATAATAGTCAACCATTCATTACAAACATCCATAACTTGTCTTTTATAAACATAACCTAACATATAATATCAAACATCATAACAGATCTTCAGATGTCAGTCTCTTCTAATCCTGTCATGTGTCTCTCTCAAGCCAGCTGTCTCAGTCGATTAACCTGCGTGCATACTAAAAGTCAGCTACGCTCAGTGAGTTCTAGTTAATCAGACGACATGAAATACATTCACATACTTACATATGCACCCGATGGTACATACCTTCATATTTACTTACATACTCACATGCATACGTACTTTCATTATTTCTTTCAAACTTACATACATACTTTCATTCATACATATACGTTTTAAAGAGCATTCCGCCCTATAACCTTCGTCGATATTGTTATTGTCAGTTCCCTACATTCGTTGATATTATTAGGGTCGGTTCCCTACATTCGCCGATATTATTAGGGTCGGTTCCCTACATTCGCCGATATCATTAGGGTCGGTTTCCTACATTCGCCGATATTATTAGGGTCGGTTCCCTACATTCGCCGATATTATTAGGGCCGGTTCCATTCCTAACTATACCTTCTGTTCGTCATATAACCATACGCAGCTTGCTTTATATAATCGTCCTTTCGTACATAATCATTTCATTATGTACTTTCATGCATACATATTTCATACTAGAAATTCTACATATTACTTTCCCTGTCGATACATGCAATATCCGAAGATCGTTCACGCACCAACAAGCATTCATTCATAACATTCATACATACTGTCACATCAATCATTATGGCATACACATACCATTTAAGATAAGTGTATTAACGTTCACATTGAGTATGCATACAGCCCCGAAAACATAACAAGGTAGTGGGGCTAGAAACTCACCTTAATGCGTTACGTTCACCGTTAATGGTTATTCCTTTCTTTAGCTGTGCGCGAATAACTGTATAACAATTACGCGTATCAATTAACTATCACTACCCATATCACGTTTCTTGTTTAATTATAACCCTCAACAAACGGGGGTCCTGGGGCAGCGCCTCTGGAAGCGGGGTACTAGGGGCGGCAGCCCTTAACAGGGTCCAAGGGGCAGAGCCCCTTGCTGGTGTCGAATTGGAATTCTTAACACATTTTTCATTAGAATTCTTAATTATTATTTTATTTGCAAACCCATAAAGTTCGAGGGCTTCTTTGTAATTAATCTATTTTATTCTAAGTCCAGGGAACTTTCTGTCATTATTTCAAACTTTAGTTCGTCATTCAGTTCGTTAACGAAGGAGGCACCTTTGTTATTTCTTAACGAATGGACCCTTATAACGAATTGGCCTTTATAACGAACTGATCTTCATAACGAATGGACTCATTCATTTGGTCTGGATAACGAATGAACTCTATAAAGAATTAGGTTCATTCATCCCTTACTTAGTGAATGGCCTTAATGAATTGGGGTTAGTTCGTCATTCTTTCCTTAACGAATTGCTTAACGAATAAAGCTAGTTCGTTATTCTTCATTAACGAATTGACATAACGAATTGTTGTCAATTCGTTATTTCTCCGTTAGCGAATTAGTTTTAGGTCAGAGAATGTCAGAAACATTCTCTGACATTCCCTTACCTCGTACACCTTTTCCGGCACCGTCATCGCCAGAAAAACGGGCGGTGGCCGGAAACACGTATTTTCGCACCGTTTTCACCGTTTTTCGTCCCGTTCGATCCATATCTGAGCTAGGGTAACCCCTAAGCTCATCTTTTGACCGGTTTATACCCGATTCCATTCGGATCTCATGACTTTAACGGTTGAGGGTGTGGGCTCGTCGTTTCGCTACTAGATCTAGCGGGTTTGGATCCGTACAATATCATACTATCATTACCTGGGGTCGGAATCGGTTCTTCTTCTTGGTTTCGATTAGAAAAAGAGAGAAATATGAGAGAGAGCTTAAGTGTGTGTTTTTTGATGGTGTATGAAATTAGTGAAAATGAATGGATTAATGCATAAGTATGGTTTATATATTATGGGTCATGGGCTTAAGCCCATAGTCCTTTCTTCCTTCCTTTTTAATCCAAGTTCATAACCCATATCTGTTTAACCCAACACTAGCCCGACTCATAGTAACTCATATTTTTATTTTATTAACCGAAACGAGAAAACGGGATGTTACAATCATGCCACCCTACCCATGACTATCTTCACCGTTGATCAACCTTAATACTAGTCACTTAAAACATCAGATATTATTTTTGGTATGTTGATTCACATGAAACTATTTTTTATTTTTGGGATTTCATACTCTTTTTTAGGCCACACACCAGGTGTTCGATCAAATGTCATTTGGTTTCTTTATATTAGTATGGTTTAATTGATATTTGATCCATCGGATTTAATATAAAACAACCTAACTAGTGATTACAGATTTAAATATATCATAATTGGGTTTAATTTTAGATGTATAGGAATTGACTGATATCTAAAAAACCAAACCAATGATTACGGATTTAAATATATCATAATTGGATCTAATTTTAGATGTATGGGAAATGATAATTCATACCAATTACTACAATTCATATCAGTTATAGAATTATTTAATTGATATGATTAATTATATTCATGATAATAAATAAATTACTAACTCTAAATTACTAACTTCATGCTTTAGATTTAAACATATATATTGTAATTAAATTGTAATTAATCGTGTTAAAAACGATTCATTATAAATCCTCATTTACTATATCTCCTAATTTTCTTTCAATATCTGAAAATTCAAACATGAGAAAGTAGTACGCGAAAGGCAAGTTATTTTTTACATTTGAGCAGCTTGGTGGGAAGCTTCCAGTTAAGGTTTTGACTTTTTTCTTAAATTTGTTCTAAATTGTTGATTATATACCTTTATGAGTCTTATTAAAAACTAAATATAAATAATTAAATTAAGAATTAATTACAAAGATGTTAAGATGGTTTTTGTGGTTGTAAACATAGAAGTTAAGCTAAAGTTTCTTATCATTTTATATGTAATGGTTTTGTAGGTTATGACCATTATGCTAGCTGGTTTTGGAACGGCTGGTCCAAAGCAGGTATATTTGTAATCGTGCTATTATTTAAAAAATTTTATATAATCACAATCATGCACATTTGATAAACATTAACAAAACATATTAGTGTCTAAATTTTTATGT
Source organism: Bidens hawaiensis (assembly GCF_021521415.1). Lineage (NCBI taxonomy): Eukaryota > Viridiplantae > Streptophyta > Magnoliopsida > Asterales > Asteraceae > Bidens > Bidens hawaiensis. Next base: position 10,095 of record NW_027502156.1, read on the forward strand.
TGGTTTTGGCTATGATATTCTTTTACTTATATACATTTTATTTACATTTCTGGTAATACAACGGAATAGCTAAGTGATTTAAAAATCATGTGTCAAATATTTAAATTCTTACCATAATTGTCTTATAATTTAAATAAGGTTTTTGAAAACATATTTAAATTTGTCTCATAATTCTAAGTGTTTAATTTTTTTTACCATATTTAAAATTTTATTGTTATTTTGGAAACAATATTTAAAAATCATCCTACTATACTATTAAAACAAATTAGTTTACCTCCACATGGCTCCTCTCTATTGGACAATTCCCTTTATTTCCAAATATATCTTTCACTTCTCTAATTTTCTTAACAATTAAATAAATCAAAAATAAATTCAATTACTAATAATTAGTTGTAGGTCAATATATTTGGAAATCTTTTATTTTTTTTAGCAACTTTCGATTTCTTCTTTAAAATAGCAAGGTTACAGCTTTTAATTTGAAATTAATTGCATCATGTCTAAATTAGCTATTTTTCAAAAGATTAGTCAAACATTCCATTTCATCTCATTTATCAACAATAAATGACATGTAAAATAAATTCAAAAATTTGCCTCTTATATATTGTATTTATATTCATTTTCATGCAATTTAATTTCATACTTGCATCCATTCTCTTTCTGACTATCGTTCATCTGACATCCTCTATATCAAACATTTGTAAGTTTTTTTATTTCTTACCATTCATTTCATTTTTTTTTATTATTACATTAACTACTTACTTCTTTAATTTGTTATTTTTTTCTTTGAGGACGTTATCTTTTATTTTATTTTTTTTGTTGTATATATATTATGTACCAACAAATTATTCTTGGTACATGATAATTTCATTGCCATAAATTATGATTCTTATATAGAATCATTGATAAACTTTAAGAAGAAATATTTGACAAAACATGATCATAAATTTCTTAATGTTATTCCGGTAGTTATATTTCATATTCTATTTGATATTCTTATCATATTATTCCAGTAAGGTTTTATATCAGTTATAATTATTTTTGTTTTCTATTTTTTTTGTGTTTATATTAATAATTATATGATTTTTTTCTTATAATCTGTTTAGGTTATATATCAAAATCGAATATTCAATGGAGAACTTCACTATTTCGTTTTTCCGGTGACGTGATTCAATTTTTCCGGTTGTAAATCATAACATCAATTTTACATTTTTTCACATGATTCAAATATTCCATAATTTGTAATTTATTTATTATGTGATATTAATATTAATATTTAATTTTATCATTTCAGGTTATTGTCCCAACTTGATATAGCTAATTTCATGGATTGAGGATTGTTTGATATGATGTCTTTTATTTTTAATATTGATGTATATTTCTGTTAGTATTCATGTATTTATTTATTTTTCACAATTTATGTAATTCAATTGATTATTATAAAATCCGTAAATGAAATTTAGTTGATTGTTCTATAAAATATTAACTTATCTACAGTAAGATAATCAATCTTATATTGTTATTGGTCAAAGTTCAATTAAATCATCAATGTCAACGCAATTTAAAACATTATTATACTTTCCAATATTATCTTACTTTCCATTTTTAGATTTATACAGATTTAATATGGCATTTTAGAAACCGATTTTCCCCATTCAAATGTCATATACATACATACATACATATATGTATATATATAAACAAATATCAAAATTCAAATTTCACCATTTATTTGAAATTTACGAAAATATGTTATAGAATTTTACTTTCACCATTTGTTAAAAAACTGAATTTGAATAAATTAACTATTTGACCATTTATATTGAATAGGTTTAAATAACATTTACATATTTAAACATAACTCCCATTCCTAATTTTGCTAATTTTTTTCAACCCTTTTTAATTTTTTGAATACCATCCATAATTATAAACGCATTTCATAATTATTTAATATTCATGCCTTAAATAAAAAAAATAGTTTCTTCTAAATACTTCAAGTTATCATAAATTTAATGTCAATTTCAACTAAATCCCTTAAGTGAATAGTGAAAAATATTAATTTAAGCCATTTTAAAATTCGAATTCTTGACCATATTTTCACAAACCGAATTTTAAGAGGTTAACCAATTGACTGAATTTGACTATTTTTTTAATATGATTTGACTCTAATTTTGGTAAATTTGAACATTATTATAATTTTAATAATAATAATTTATTCTCATTTCTAATTTATTCTCATTTCTATATAATCAATACATTTGTTCTCATTGTTCTCATTAATTTATATATTGATGTAAAGTTATATGTATCTAAACGATTTTCAAATTCGAATTCTCAACATTTATATGAAGTTTACAAAAATATGTTATACAGTTGGACTTTGACTATATTTTAAAAAACCGAATTTGAATAAATTAATCATTTGACTCAGTTTGACTATTTGTATTAATATAATTTCACTCAAATTTTGGTAAACTTGGACATTATTATAATTTTATTAATTTATTCTCATTTCCATTTATATTGTCTATTTATAAAGGTTTGTGAACTATTTCACTCAATCTTATATTGTTTATTTATTATTTCCAAAACAGTTATGGAATTAATTGCTTTGACTATATTAATGTTTTCCAAATCAGTTATGAAATTAATTCATTTGGCTATATTAATGTTTTCCAGCAATTATAAAAAATTAATTGATTTGACTATATTAATGTTTTTCAAAATAGTTTAAAATTTAAATGATTGACTATTAATGTTTTCTACAACACCCATGTTATTTGAACTATGGAATAATAAAAGTCACATTTAATCATGCATTATGAATTACGTTTAATGTTTAATATTATTTCTTTAGTGTTTAATACGATATGATATTAGTATTCATGTAATGTGAGATATAATTTATCAGGTTACAACCAACTATTTTGAAGAGCATGAGATTTTCAAATGTATCAATGTCATATGTAATTCACATGTTGTATTGGCAATGCCAAAGTAAGCAATTTCAAAGTATATATGGAAACTTTGAATGATTATATTGTAGTATTATTTAAAAATGTTTGTCAGAACAGGCTCTTGGGTCACATATCGAAACATGTTAGGGAAAATGCGAGTTCTGAGTAAAATGATTTTAGTTCAAACGCGCATTTAAGTTAACAAATATTTCTTTATTATAATTTTTTAATTGCCGTGTTTTAATTAAGGTAACCAATAAATATTCTTATTAATTAATTAATGTTTTTATGTTTTTATAAAGATTCTTACAATACGTGTTTTAGTTAGGTTAACCAAGAATTAATTATTAAATAATGTATTTCTGTTTCTATTGAAAGTTCTATAATTTTCATGTTTTTATTAATGTAAGCAAAAATTAATTATTAGTTAATGTATTATCGTTTTTTATACAATCCTATAAATTCGTACTTTAAACTTTTAATTAAGGTCACCAAAACATGTTTAAAGTTAATAAACAAGAAGTATGATCTATAAGTTTATGAGGTTAAGAGTGGATATGTAGCTATAAGGGAAGCAAATAACATTTGTCTTTTTAAATTTTGATGATTGTCTACAAATTAAAGAATGGGCAAAGACACATAGTATCAATGATCCTAAAACTAGACACTTTAAATCTTATTCATTAAGAGGTTATTTAAATGTTTGTTTTTAAGTTTTAGTTTAACACTTTTTGACGTTTGTATCTTAATTTTTTCTTAATATTCATAAGATGTTTAAACCTGATTAAATACGGAAAATGACCAATTAGCAACAAACTTTTAAAGCTTTCTATACTCTTCAATCTCAACAAACCTTTTCATTTTCTTATATTTGACCTAAATTAATGTTTAAAATAAACACACCATTTATTATTTTAAAAATAATAAAACCTTTCATATTTTTTGGAAGTTGACTAATTAACCTATTTGATTATAAAATTTTTATAATTATGTTGAAATTATCTATTACAATACAACTGTACTAAATAATTTTTTTGTATGCATAAATGTCAAGATTATTGTATACAATAAAAAAAAGGAATTATATAATAAAATTAATTTTAAATAAGGTAATGATGTTAAAGAGTTTGAAATATAATTTACTGCAGATTGTAGTCACTTTAATAAAAGTTTAATTAGGGAATGTCCTCTATGTAATAACATATAACAACTTATGTTAACCTTTCAAATGACGTGTGTTTGTTCGAAAATTTCAATACTTCCACCCGTGTCGTACACGGGTTAATAACCTAGTGTGCAAATATTAAAGCAATAGGCCATATATTATTGGTCAATTTTGCTAACTTCCTTAAATAACTAGCATTTCCATAATTTTTTACTAATTTAATAATTCAAAATTAAAATAATATACCAAATGTACTAAAATGGTTGTTGACTAAGCTAATAGGGTTCTCCATCATCTTTAGAACTTAAACATGACCTTTAATTACTAAAATTTGTCTTTGTACTACTTTTATTATTTGATTTAATACTTTTGAATCCCACTATAATTACGAATGTTTTTATGGCAATATAGGGAACATGTGATGTGTTGTAAAACACGCTTATTTTCCGCATCATTTATCATGGTTTTAATCGCTTTTATATATAATATTTAATGTTTCTTAACTTGTTTAAGTATGATCTTACATAATTATATATTTTGTAGGTTGCGTTTTTAAAGAAGAAAAGAACCAAGTTTTTACAAGACTTAACGAGCCTTTATGATTAATATTTAAAGAACCAAGTTAAAGCCCGGCCCAAAATCCTATTAGTGTAAACCCTTACATGCATATTATATATTAAAACATAAAAAAAAACCGTACACCCTTGCATACATCTCCGATCGTCAGTAGGCTCTTAAAGAAAAAAAAAACAATTTCCAACAATCTTGGAGGTTTGGTCAAATAAGGTGGGCGACTAATATTGTAGCAAGAGTTGTAAAGTTTTTGTGTTTGTGGCTATGTTTTATTTCACGGATGCAACAAGGTTGGACAACACACCAAAAGGAGAGAATATTATTTTTGAAGGTTTTGAGAGCCAAGGGGAGTCGGGACAGCAACCGCAATAGGGAACATTATTTTTTTTAAAGTGGTTTGCATTATCTATTTTATAAGTTCATCTCCATATTTCTTGATATGATGATTATGACTTTTGAATCTATTAATTTTTCTTTGGTTATGATTATCGGCTAAATCTTTTGCGCAACCTAGGTTGAGATGAATATTGATGTTGTTTGACGGTTTATTTGGTTTTAATTAATTACATGACGTATTATTATTGAAAAGCTTTATTTAGTTTAATCTTTGATGTGTTAAAATATTGTTTTTATATAATTTGTGCATGTGATTCCCCTTATTTCATTGATTGATTGATTTTGTGTCGTCTGGTTAGGGTTATTCGGTTAGGTCATAGACTTGATATTTTTTATATGTTTGTGGTTAGCGCGACCATAGGAATCTTGAGTGCGTTTAATTATTAAAATTCAATAGTTTCACCTTCCTTGCGATCGAAAGGTAATAGGGAGTCGGTTTGTCTCGCGTCTTTATTCGGTTAGGTTAGAATTGCGCGAGAGCGAGTTTTGGTCTCGTCCGGTTTAGTTTTGCGTGCAAATATGTGTCTTAGATTGAGTTAAATATTGTTACCTTTTTATCCCTAGAATTTTTAGTACCAATTTTTAGCGAGTTTTGTGTCGTTGAGTCCGAGAGGAGATGCGTCATTAGGGTACCTTAGTAATCTTTTTACCGGTGCATTTATTCAATCTTCTTAGATTTGTGAGGGTTAGTTGGTGAGACCGAGAGGTGATCTAGCGAACTTTAATGAGCCTTAGTTGATTATTTTAAGATCCCGGTGTCGTGTGATTAGTTAATTCCGTTAGCCGTTGAACCGTTAATAGGATTCTTGCCTAGGTAGTCGTTTCTACACATTTGTTAAAATCTCGTTAGTGCCGTTAAGTTTTCCAGTAGTTTCGTTAAGTTAAGTTAAGTTAGTTTTAAATTAATTAAAATAAAATAAGATAAAATCAATTAAATATTTTAAGGTAAGACTTGGATTAGGGTTTATAATCTGAGCCGTTCTCACGTGTCTTCGAGTTCGATATCCGGACTTTCCTTTCTTTGCTATACGCGACCGGTACACTTGCCGTTTGTGTGAACTAGGATAGATTGTTTGATTTTTAAAGCTTTGTTGCGATTCGTGTTTATTATATATATATTTTCGCACATCAAGTTTTTAGCGCCGTAGCCGGGGACACGGTTTGAGGCGATTAGAGAACGACTCGAGTTTGGGGACTTACATGTTTCTTTTTTACTTGCTTATTTATTTTTATTTGTTTTTAGTTTAATTTTGGTTTTTATTTTTAGTCGTATGCGTCATACCCGCTCACAAGGACCGCCGAAGCTTGAAACGTTTGACGATACCGAAAAAGTCCAGCCCGAGAGAGAGCGTTCTGTTTCACAGATAGGTTCTGTTTCTTCTTCTTCTTCCGCATCTTCAAGGGATAAGAACATGGGTGACCAACCACCTAGGAGAGTAGTAGCTGACTATGGTAGGCCGAAAACGAATCCTCATTCGAGCATCACCTTACCGAACGGTGAAGCCGCTGGCAACTGGTCCATTCCTGCCCACGTCATGCAACTCATCAAAACCGCACTCCAATTCTAAGGGCTAGAGAGCGAAGACCCTTTAAACCACATCGACATGTTTGTTCAAATCTGCGAAATTTTCAATATCGGCAACATGAACGATCAAGCCATCTATCTACGTATTTTTCCCTTCTCACTAGCCGGAAAAGCCTACAAATGGCTTAAGTCACTACCTGCAGGATCCATCACCACTTGGGTGGGCCTTCAAGAGAAATTCATGACCAAATTCTTTCCGCCATCTAAATCCGCTCGACTCCGTGAGGAGATTTGTTCTTTCCGCATGTGATCCGACGAGTCTTTCTGGGAAGTTTGGGAAAGATTCAAGGAGCTCCTTCTTAGTTGTCCTCATCATGGTTTAGATAAGTGGATGCTCATCGAGAAATTCAACAATGGAGCCACTCAACACGTGAGAGAGATGTTGAACCAAACTGCTAACGGGAACCTCCTTAAGAATAAAGATCACGATGAGTGCGTCGTCCTTTTTGATGATCTAGCAGCGAGCTACAAGGGGCACGGGGGCAGAAATTCTTCCACGTCATCAAGAGGAGTACTTCAGGTCGATTCGAACACCATCATGCAGGCGCAGATTGATGCTTTGAACAAACTCGTTAGAGATCTTACCGTTAAGAGCGTCGCGAAGTGTGAGGTTTGCCGAGGGGGTCACGACACCATTGACTGTCCTGTTAACCCGGGTAGCAATCAGGAGGAGGTTGACTTCATCAACAACCCCTTGAGATATCAAAACCCCGCCTTCGGTGGGAACACTGACTGGAGAAATCAGAATAACTATCGAGGAGGACAAGCCAGTGGATACCAAGCCCAATACCAAAACCAACATCGAGAGAATCTATTCAGGCAAGGGAATTCAGGTAAAGAGAGTTCGGAACAAGTGGGGAGAGAGGAGAAGAAAGCCTCACTGGAGGAAATGATGGCAGAGCTGCTGAAGCGTGATGAGAGGAACCGAGTGACAAATGAGGTGAAATTTGCGGAACACGATGCCATGTTGAAGAACCAAGCCACGTCTCTAGCTAATCTTGAGCGTCACATCGGAGAGATCGCTAGCCAGCTATCCGAGAGAGCACCAGGTTCACTACCAAGTAATACTGAGAAAAATCCGAGAGGGTTCGCCAAAGCGGTGACTACTAGGAGCGATGCAAGAAGAGAGAGAGAAGCTGATCCTTTGAAAGTTGACTCACCTGCGGTCGATGAAGAGGAGCATTGTGACATCTGACCCGATCCGATCCGACCCAGGTACCCGTTTCTCCGATCCGATCTCTTTCTTTTATGATTTAATATTTATTTATACTTATACTTTATTTTTAATAATAATAATATATTTTCCTTCCCGCCTCTTCCTCTCTTTTCCTTTCCTCCGTCCCGTCCCTCTTCTTCTCTCTTTCCGCCTTCTTTTCCCTCTTGTTGCCGTCCCGCCCCTTTCTCTCTCTTGTCGTCGTTCCGCCCTTACGCCTTGAACCTCCTTTTCTCTTAACTCTTTGCTTGTCCTTTGGTTCTTCCCGCCTAAGGATGTCTGCGCAGCTCCACGCGCCAGACTCCTTACAAGGAAGCCTGCGCGAAGACCAGTTGTTCCTGCGATACGCGAGGCGAACTGTTCTCGCAGCGCGCTAAGAAAGGTAGTTCTTCTCGCAGCGCGCTAAGAACGGTAGTTCTTCCCGCGACGCGATAAGAATTGTAGTTCTTCTCGCAGCGCGCTAAGAATGGTAATTCTTCCCGCGGCGCGCTAAGGAGAACAGTCCTTCCCGCGGCGCGCTGTGGACTGTTCTCTGTCTGCCTTCGCCCTCGCGCGTGCGCTTGACGCCTTCTCGCGCTAAACCCCCCTTTGAGTCTCTTCTTCTGTTTAATCTAGCCGTTTACTTTTGTGATGTCTTATCTTCTGTGTTGTTGACCTGACCTATCTTATGTCTGAAAAGTTACTTTCGGCGCAGCATGCGCACCAACCCCATTGGTTGGCAGAAAAAGTGACTGACATTATCTTTTGAGATCTGCTTTTCCATGCTTGACCAGTACCTTTATCTGACCCTCCCATGCCTGTTTACTGTTACCTGTCAGCTTTTCCTTTGCCCCCTGCAGCTGCCATATCCTTTGATATCTTTTGCTTTTGGAATCTTTTACTTTTTGAGATCTTTTCCCCTTTTCTAGGGATTGTGTTCCCTAGGGTTTCCCTATAAATAATAATGTTATTTTCCTAACACTATACACACAAAACACTTAAACTCTCCTGTTCTCTCTTCCTTTGCTCCTTGCCGTTGTTCTCCCTCTGCCGCCTTCTCTCTCTGCCTCCGTCCTCTCTCCTGTTCTGCCCTGTTTTCCGGTAATCTATAATATATAATAATTTGTTTAAGTTACTTATTAATTATGCTAACTTATAGTCAAGACTTAAATCAAATCATTAAAACAATAATCTTTAATTATAGGTTAACTTGTGCTTGTTTAAAGTTGGTTCTTGCTTTATCTTTCACCGCACCGTTTATCAAGTGAGTAATCTCGTACCTAATCCCTTTTTATTTTTAATGTTTTGGGATGTTCATGTGTTCGTACAAACTTAGAGTCTTAAATTTGTTTATGAACTTTAGTCGCGCAGTAGCCCATGTGTTGAGGACGTTTACTTGGCTGTTTATTTGTATGTGTGTATCATTAACCGCTTTGTTCGGCCTATTCCGAAGTTTTCATGGATCCATTGGATGAACACGGGAGACCTATCGTTTACGGTTTTCTTTGTTTACACTTGCACAGATGTTTTCTCGTTTTTGTGCTCATTTGGGAGCACGGATTGAACTATGAACTATGATCTATTTAGGCTTGATCACAATCTGATTACACCCTTGTTAAACACCAGACATACACGTGTTGCGCGCAGATTTATTGTTATCTATGTATTGTATTAAACTTGATTTCTCACCAACACGCAAGTGTTTGACGTTTTATTTTAACACATGTTCAGGTTTGCTGTAGCTACATTTGGAGCTTGTGGACACGTAGGACGTTTTTACTTTTGGACCTAGATTAAAATGTAACAAGACAAGTTATTATTGTTCGAATATTTTGTCTTATAATATATTGATTTATGTTGATTTATGTTATCTTGTGTTTACGTTGCGCGTGCGCGAATGAATATATTTATTAAATATTGACATCCAATAGTGTCACGAGTAATGAAACAATATGTGGCGCCCCGATGTATAATCCGCCTTTGGTCGGGGTGTTACAGATTGGTATCAGAGCTCGTTGACTTTAGGATAGGTGGTTAGACGTAACGGCCTAGAATACCTAAGAGTCCCTTCTCGCGCATGAGAGAAATCTCATGTTTGCGCGCTTATTGTTAATTACTCGTTATTTATAAATATGCTTGCGCAGACGCAGCGTATGGTTTTATGTTTTATTTCGCGATATTTCGATTTTTGCTGAATTTCGATTTTTACTGATTTTACTTACATATTCGTTTGTTAGGATTGAAAATCCGAAAAGTCATGGTGATACATGAATAGTTGATTTTCAATTTCCATTTACGATTATGTTCTGAGGTTGGAGACTTGAAAGGTCATGGTGATACATGAATTGTCAACCTCCAATACTCATTTTCTTGTATATTTTATAGAGGATTGAAAAGTCATGGTGATACATGAATCGTCAATCTCCAATACTCGTTTACTCGTCATTTTAAATTGGGAATTCGGAAAGTCATGGTGATACATGAATTGTCGATTCTTGATTCGAATTTGTTACCTATATTAAGTCTGCATTTAGGGTCATTTATTTTACTTTAACTTTTGACAGTAACTGACTCCGCGAAACCAAGCTTTATAAGATTAAACTTTGCGCTAAGATATTAACAAAACTAAAACTTTTATAGAATGCCTCCGCTATCTCGCCGATTTCAGAGAAGAGAAGCCTCGCGCAGGCGTAGACAGCAACGTTCCCAGGAAATGGCCGCCGCAATAGCCCAAGCTTTGAGCCAAAACAATACCTCCGGTTACAACATTAAGTCCTTTAATGCGGGTAACCCTCCGAAATTCACAGGGCTTGAAGGAGCCACCGTGATGCTCCAATGGCTCGAGAAGATTGAAAACACTTTCCTCCACACCCAATGCCCCTCAGACAGACGAACCCTATATGCTTCCAGTGTCCTGGAATCTAGAGCGCTTACATGGTGGAATGGAGTAGCTCATGCGCGTGGCGCAGAAGCTGCTTCTAGCATGACATGGGAGGAATTCAAAGAAATTCTGACGCGAGAATTCTGCCCTCCCAACGAGGTAAAGCGCCTGGAGGAAGAATTTTGGAATCTTAAGCAATACAGCGGTGAAGCGCGCGAGTACGCGACGCGCTTCCATGGATTAAGCCTGCTTGTCCCTCACCTTGTTACCCCTTCCCGCCGAGCCATAGAGAAATTCCTTGGGGGTCTCCCCATGGAAATTCAAGATTCTGTATGGGCCAGAAACCCAGCAACCCTCTCTGACGCCATTGAGTTGGCCGCTGTGCTCAGCGACAACCATGTCAGAGCAGGAACCCTGTTCCTGCGAGGAGCTGAGAAGACCAAACCCACCAAGACTGCCCCTGAACCAACAGAAACCAAACCAGAACCCTCAAACCGTAACAACCTCAAGCGCAGGCGCAAAGCCTATGCGCTTACCAACCCGCCCATTGTCCAGCAACCCACCTACCAACCTCCAGTTTACGCGCCTAACCCACTGTCAACTTACCCAACACCTCCTGTAGTCCACAACTATGCCTTAACCAATCCCGCACTCCTTGCCCCACCAACTAAGAAACCTTACACAGGAACCCAACACTTCTGCCCAACCTGTAGATTTCACCACCCACCTCAAGTCCCGTGTCGACAATGTAACCGATGTGGCCGCGTTGGTCACTCAGCCGAGTACTGTAGAATCCCTTCCGCCAACCCAATCGCACAAACACCAACCTACCCGCAAAACCCACAACCAGCCTACCAAAATCCACGACCCAAGACGTGCTTTAACTGCGGTGATCCAGTCATTTCCGGAACGCGTGCCCGAGACTACAAGTTCAGATCACACAAGCGAATCCGGTGAACCAAATTTCGAACCAAGTGGCGCGTGGCCGAGCTTTTAACATAACCGCGCACCAAGCGCAAGCGAATAATGACGTAGTTAATGGTACATTTTTGCTTAACGGATTTTATGCTTCTGTACTTTTTGATACTGGCGCCGATCGAAGTTTTATTTCTCGCGCGTTTGAGCAGAAGCTTGCGCGACCGCGCAACGATTTAAAAGAAAATTTTTCAGTTGAATTGGCTAATGGCGAAACTGTTTTAATTAACTCAGTGATTAAAAATTGCACGCTTAACCTTAACGAAAACGATTTTCTGATCGACCTCATCCCCATGCCTCTTGGAAGTTTTGATGTTATTATTGGTATGGACTGGCTCTCGAAGAATCGCGCCGAAGTTGTTTGCGCCAAGAAGTTGATTCGCATTCCTCGAGAAAATGGTGATCTTCATATCTATGGCGAGAAACCCTCCAGTGGTCTTAAACTTATGTCTTGCGCCGAAGCCCGAAGGCTCATGCGGAAAAAGTGTATTGCATTTTTAGCCCATGTGGTTAAACCCGATGAAGGAAAGAAGAAGCTTCGCGATATCCCTGTTGTGCGTGATTTCCCAGAAGTTTTTCCCGATGATCTTCATGGTATCCCTCCCGCTCGTGAAGTCGAGTTCCGTATTGATCTTGTCCCTGGTGCTTCCCCCATAGCCAAATCTCCTTATCGTCTTGCGCCCGCTGAGATGCAAGAATTGGCAAGTCAACTTCAAGAGTTGACCGCTAAAGGATTCATTCGCCCTAGCTCTTCGCCCTGGGGTGCTCCGGTGTGTTCGTTAAAAAGAAAGATGGTACGTTTCGCATGTGTATTGATTACCGCGAGTTGAACAAACTCACCATTAAGAGCCGGTATCCCTTACCGCGTATTGACGACCTCTTTGATCAACTCCAAGGTGCCTCTTGTTTCTCCAAGATCGATCTCCGCTCTGGCTATCACCAGTTGCGCATCCGCGATAAAGATATTCCCAAGACTGCTTTTCGAACTCGTTATGGCCATTTTGAATTCTTGGTCATGTCCTTCGGTTTAACCAACGCACTCGCCGTTTTCATGGATCTAATGAATCGGGTGTGTAGGCCTTTCTTGGATAAATTCGTGATTGTGTTTATCGATGACGTTCTGATTTATTCTAAGACCAAGGCCGAGCATGAGCAACATCTTCGGTTGGTGTTGCACAAGCTTAGAGCCGAGCAGCTCTTTGCTAAGCTCTCCAAGTGTGAATTCTGGTCTGATGAAGTACAGTTTCTTGGCCATGTTGTGAACAAGATGGGGATTCATGTCGACCCATCCAAAATTGAAGCAATCAAGAACTGGATTACGCCGACCACTCCTACCGAGATCCGTTCCTTTCTGGGCTTAGCTGGTTATTACCGGCGCTTCATTTCGAACTTCTCAAAGATCGCATTGCCTTTAACAGCTCTAACGCACAAAGGTAAACCGTATATTTGGGGCTCGAAGCAAGAAGAAGCCTTTCTGACGCTCAAGCGTTTGTTGTGTGAAGCTCCTGTTCTTGCGCTACCTGAGGGTAATGAAGATTTTGTCGTGTATTGCGATGCATCCAACCAAGGTCTCGGTTGTGTTCTTATGCAACGAGGCAAGGTTATCGCTTACGCATCAAGGCAACTCAAGGTTCATGAAAAGAATTATACAACTCACGACCTCGAACTAGGCGCAGTGGTATTTGCCTTGAAGATCTGGAGACACTACCTTTATGGTACTAAGTGTATCCTCTACACTGACCATAAAAGCCTTCAGCATATCTTTGATCAAAAGGAACTCAACATGAGACAACGCCGATGGAACGAACTCATCAGCGATTACGATTGTGAGATCCGGTATCATCCTGGTAAGGCTAATGTGGTAGCTGATGCGCTCAGCCGTAAACCCAGCCAGCTTAACTGTATCTTGCCGCGCGCGCAGCTTCACTTTGCGCCGATTCAGAGCAATCTTGAATCACGCATTCGCGACGCGCAGCGCGCATCCATCAGTAATGGTGACCTTCGCGCCGAGTTAGCGTGTGGCGCGGAAGCGCACTTTGTCCCTAATCTGAGTGGAATTCTCTGCTATCTCAATCGCATCTGGATTCCCTTTGATGAAAATCTTCGCGCTGATATCCTGAGTGAAGCGCATAAATCTCGGTATTCTATTCATCCCGGCGCTGATAAGATGTACAAGGATTTGCGCATTACTTATTGGTGGCCCGGAATGAAAAAGGATATTGCTGTGTTCGTAGCTAAATGCCTGACTTGTTCTAAGGTGAAAACTGAACATCAACGCCCATCTGGTTTGCTCGAACAACCAGAAATTCCTACGTGGAAATGGGAAGGCATAGCAATGGACTTTATTACCAAGTTACCTTTGACAGCAAGCAAACATGATAGCATTTGGGTAATAGTGGATCGTTTGACTAAGTCTGCTCACTTTCTGCCCATTCGTGAAAACTACCGTGTTGAGCAACTCGCGCAGCTATATGTCAAGGAAATTGTCTGCCGCCATGGTACTCCTTTGAGCATCATATCCGATCGCGATGGCCGTTTTATATCTCGCTTTTGGAAATCTCTCCAATCCGCGCTAGGAACTCGCTTGGACATGAGTACGGCATATCATCCTCAGACTGACGGTCAGTCTGAGCGAACTATTCAAACTCTTGAGGATATGCTCCGATCTTGTGTTCTTGATTTTGGAGGTAATTGGGATTCGCACCTGCCTTTGATCGAGTTCTCTTATAATAATAGCTATCATTTCAGTATCGGTATGGCCCCATTTGAAGCACTTTACGGTCGTAAGTGCCGCTCCCCGATTTGTTGGAGCGAAGTGGGTGAAGCTCAAATCACAGGACCCGAACTTGTTCAAGAGACAACCGATAAAATCGCCAAGATCCGTGATCATCTGCTGACTGCCAGAAGCCGACAGAAGAGTTACGCAGATCGCAGGCGAAAGCCTCTCGAATTTCAAGTTGGTGATCTTGTTCTCCTCAAAGTGTCGCCCTGGAAGGGTGTTGTCCGCTTTGGGAAGAAAGGTAAGCTTGCTCCTCGTTATGTTGGTCCATTCAAGATTCTCGCGCGTGTGGGAAAAGTTGCCTACAGACTTGACCTGCCGCCCGCGCTCGGCAATGTGCATCCAACGTTCCATGTATCCAATCTCAAGAAGTGTTTAGCCGACGAGAACCTTCACATTCCACTTGATGAAGTTCAAGTTGATGAGTCTATGCATTTCGTTGAGAAGCCTGTTGAGATTATGGATCGCGAGGTAAAGCAAACCAAGCGCAGTCGCATCCCTATCGTGAAAGTTCGCCGGGAGTCCAAGCGCGGAGCCGAGTTTACATGGGAAAGGGAAGATCAAATGAAGATCAAGTACCCGCACCTGTTCTCTGCGCAACCTACTTCGAGATAAATTTCGGGACGAAATTTCTTAAAGTAGGGGAGACTGTGACATCTGACCCGATCCGATCCGACCCAGGTACCCGTTTCTCCGATCCGATCTCTTTCTTTTATGATTTAATATTTATTTATACTTATACTTTATTTTTAATAATAATAATATATTTTCCTTCCCGCCTCTTCCTCTCTTTTCCTTTCCTCCGTCCCGTCCCTCTTCTTCTCTCTTTCCGCCTTCTTTTCCCTCTTGTTGCCGTCCCGCCCCTTTCTCTCTCTTGTCGTCGTTCCGCCCTTACGCCTTGAACCTCCTTTTCTCTTAACTCTTTGCTTGTCCTTTGGTTCTTCCCGCCTAAGGATGTCTGCGCAGCTCCACGCGCCAGACTCCTTACAAGGAAGCCTGCGCGAAGACCAGTTGTTCCTGCGATACGCGAGGCGAACTGTTCTCGCAGCGCGCTAAGAAAGGTAGTTCTTCTCGCAGCGCGCTAAGAACGGTAGTTCTTCCCGCGACGCGCTAAGAATTGTAGTTCTTCTCGCAGCGCGCTAAGAATGGTAATTCTTCCCGCGGCGCGCTAAGGAGAACAGTCCTTCCCGCGGCGCGCTGTGGACTGTTCTCTGTCTGCCTTCGCCCTCGCGCGTGCGCTCGACGCCTTCTCGCGCTAAACCCCCCTTTGAGTCTCTTCTTCTGTTTAATCTAGTCGTTTACTTTTGTGATGTCTTATCTTCTGTGCTGTTGACCTGACCTATCTTATGTCTGAAAAGTTACTTTCGGCGCAGCATGCGCACCAACCCCATTGGTTGGCAGAAAAAGTGACTGACATTATCTTTTGAGATCTGCTTTTCCATGCTTGACCAGTACCTTTATCTGACCCTCCCATGCCTGTTTACTGTTACCTGTCAGCTTTTCCTTTGCCCCCTGCAGCTGCCATATTCTTTGATATCTTTTGCTTTTGGAATCTTTTACTTTTTGAGATCTTTTCCCCTTTTCTAGGGATTGTGTTCCCTAGGGTTTCCCTATAAATAATAATGTTATTTTCCTAACACTATACACACAAAACACTTAAACTCTCCTGTTCTCTCTTCCTTTGCTCCTTGCCGTTGTTCTCCCTCTGCCGCCTTCTCTCTCTGCCTCCGTCCTCTCTCCTGTTCTGCCCTGTTTTCCGGTAATCTATAATATATAATAATTTGTTTAAGTTACTTATTAATTATGCTAACTTATAGTCAAGACTTAAATCAAATCATTAAAACAATAATCTTTAATTATAGGTTAACTTGTGCTTGTTTAAAGTTGGTTCTTGCTTTATCTTTCACCGCACCGTTTATCAAGTGAGTAATCTCGTACCTAATCCCTTTTTATTTTTAATGTTTTGGGATGTTCATGTGTTCGTACAAACTTAGAGTCTTAAATTTGTTTATGAACTTTAGTCGCGCAGTAGCCCATGTGTTGAGGACGTTTACTTGGCTGTTTATTTGTATGTGTGTATCATTAACCGCTTTGTTCGGCCTATTCCGAAGTTTTCATGGATCCATTGGATGAACACGGGAGACCTATCGTTTACGGTTTTCTTTGTTTACACTTGCACAGATGTTTTCTCGTTTTTGTGCTCATTTGGGAGCACGGATTGAACTATGAACTATGATCTATTTAGGCTTGATCACAATCTGATTACACCCTTGTTAAACACCAGACATACACGTGTTGCGCGCAGATTTATTGTTATCTATGTATTGTATTAAACTTGATTTCTCACCAACACGCAAGTGTTTGACGTTTTATTTTAACACATGTTCAGGTTTGCTGTAGCTACATTTGGAGCTTGTGGACACGTAGGACGTTTTTACTTTTGGACCTAGATTAAAATGTAACAAGACAAGTTATTATTGTTCGAATATTTTGTCTTATAAT
The DNA here is from genome assembly GCF_021521415.1 of Bidens hawaiensis. Lineage (NCBI taxonomy): Eukaryota > Viridiplantae > Streptophyta > Magnoliopsida > Asterales > Asteraceae > Bidens > Bidens hawaiensis. The sequence goes on from NW_027502156.1 coordinate 27,097, forward strand.
ATATTGATTTATGTTGATTTATGTTATCTTGTGTTTACGTTGCGCGTGCGCGAATGAATATATTTATTAAATATTGACATCCAATAGTGTCACGAGTAATGAAACAATATGTGGCGCCCCGATGTATAATCCGCCTTTGGTCGGGGTGTTACAAGCATGTGGATGAGGATATCCAGATGGAGCCTCCTCCGGCCGAGGCACACCAGCAGACTATTCCAGCGAGCACAAAGTCGGCCGATAAACCTTCATCATCAACTAACCCACATCTGAGAGTCTACAAACCCAAATTGACTTATCCTGGGGGGACTCCGATCGGGAAGAGACAAGGAGAAAAACTTCAAGTTCCTCGAACTTCTCAAACAGCTTCACCTAAACATTCCTTTCCTTGAGGCGCTTACTCAGATGACCAAATATGCCAAATTCCTCAATGACATTCTTTCAAATAAGGAGAAGCTGGCTGAGGTCTCTTCTATTCCGTTAAGTGTTGGGTGCTCTACAGTGTTGCAGAGCAAGTTGCCTGAAAAGATGGCCGATCCTGGGAGTTTCACGATTCCCTGCATCTTAGGCGACGATACGGTTCGACATGCTTTGGCCGATCTTGGAGCCAGCATCAATCTCATGCCGTATTCTGTATTCAGTAAGTTAGGTCTGGGCGAACCGAGGCCAACCCGAATGAGTATCCAACTTGCTGATCGTTCCGTGAAATATCAGCGAGGGGTGGTCGAGAACATGCTTGTTCGTATCAACAAGTTCATCTTCCCGGTGGACTTTGTCATTCTGGATATGAATGACGATGATAGTGTCCCGCTCATTTTAGGCCGACCATTCCTTACCACCGCACAGGCGTTGATCGACGTCCGTGAAGGAAAATTGATTCTGAAAGTTGGGGATGATAACGTCACTTTTAACGTAAGACAGTCACTTAAGCACCCCAAGTCGACGGACGACTCCTTGTATTTCGTTGACACCATCGTATCGCATGTGCGGGAGTTTTTCGCTGACATCTGTGGAGGACCTACCTTAGACCCACAGATCCTCGATAGGGAGATTTTAGAGGTCGAGATGGTTGCCCTGACCACTCAACCATTGATAGATGACGCCACGTCACCACCCCTAGAGTTAGAGTCAGCTGTTGAGATCGTGCGAGACAATCCAAGGGATCGACCCTCTGTTGAGAGCCCTCCTTCTTCCTTAGAACTTAAGGATCTACCCGATCATTTAGAGTATGCATTTCTGGACGAAGAGAGGAAGCTACCCGTCATCATCGCGTCTGCCTTGACGGAGGTCGAGAAGTTGAAGTTGTTGAAGGTGCTGAAAGCGCACAAGGAGGCGACAACATGGAAAATTATAGACATCAAAGGGATTAATCCCTTGTTCTGCACTCATAAAATCCTCATGGAGGATAATTTCAAATCCGTCATTCAGCCTCAACGGAGACTTAATCCGAAGACGCTAGAGGTCGTTAAGAAAGAAATCATCAAACTCTTTGATGCGGGAATCACTATTCCTGATGTGTAGTGAAACACACTTACTTTCCGTATCATTTTTATCATGTTTTAATTACTTTTTAGTTTAATTATTAAGTTTTATGGTTTGTTTATGCTTGTTATTACAAAGATGATTGTTTACTTGTAGGTTATGAAGTTTGGTGGAAAAAAGAGTTAAATTGAAGAGTTTAGGGGCTTAATTGTGCAACTTTCAAACTTATAAGTCAAGGCCCGACCCAAGCCCACTTCTTAAAAGCCTTTTATAATATTATATTAAGTTAATAACACTTGTTACCAGCCATTATCTAGTCCATAATCCCGAAATACAGCCAAGAACCCTAAAACCCTAACATCAGCCAACTTCCGATCAGAAGTCAGCCGGCAAAAGAAGAAAGAAAAAAAAGAAAGAGGCGGCTGTTGAGGGGCTGTTGGCGGCTGGAGAAGGAAGAGGAACATCGGGGCAGCAGCTAGGGATCAATAATAAGCATAAATCTCAGCCATAATACTTAGTAAAACATTCATAAACTTTACTTTTTGTTCAAGAACCCTAACTTTGTTGATTTAGTCTTTTGCTTTGAATTGTTTTGCAATTGATTGGTAGTTTGTCTTGTGATTGATATTGTTTGGATCTTGAATGAGTTTGATTATGTTTATGATGATGTTTATGATGTTTTTCTTGAGTATGCATGGCTGTCCAAAATCAATGAGTAGCTAAACTTGTTTGTTCTATCTATGATAGATGATTGTTGAGTGGTTTTGACTTGTTTAATGGATTGTTAATGTTCAAGACTTAAATTATTGATGTAAAGTTTAACTAAACCATGAATTAGATTGTGTGTGATGGCTGTGTTTTATTTGTTATTACTTATAATCCTCTTGCATTAGTTAATTGAATTAGTTTTGATTAATTGATTGCTTGTTAAACTCTTGACTTGGTGTTTCGGGTTTATTTGCGGGGTGTACAACCGTAGGGATAAGTGGGTAATATACATCATCTAAAATCAGTTAAAATACATCTTCTTTGAGACCGAGAGGTGATAAGAAGTAATATTGTCTTGTTGCTTTTACTTGTTAGAATTAAGACCGCGCGAGAGCGGGTTTTTGTCTTGTCGAGTTTGAGTGTTTATGTGCATTAGTTGGTTTAATTTGGGTTAAGTTAAATTGTTCCTCTATCCTTGGTTTCGTAGTATTCGTTTCCATTAGGCTAGTGTGTCGGTGAGACCGAGAGGTGAGTCGTCATTTGAACACGTTAATAATTGTTTTTCCGGTTTATGCTTTAAAATCAACTAAAATAAGTTAGAGATTGTTAGAGAGACTGAGAGGTAATTTGACTTTCTTAAACAAGTTTTAGTTGTGTCATCTTTTATAATCGGTGTCGTGAATATTTTCAATCCATTGTCTTGTTATTTCTGTCAACATGATTCATTCCTAGGTAGACGTTTTTATCACTGCAATCAAAGTTTTCTAAAAGTATTTTGTCAAAAGTTTTCATTTAATTAAGTTAAGTAGTTTAATTAATTCTAAATATTAAAAATCATTTAAATATTATTTTGGTGAGTCTTGGTTAGAGTTTCGTAATTAAAAACGTTTTCACGTGTCTTCGAGTTCGATATCCGGACTTTCCTTATCTGTGCTATACGCGACCGGTACACTTGCCGTTTGTGTGAACTAGGATAGATTGTTTGGTTTTTAAATCTTAGTTGCGACTTGTGTTTTATTTATATATATATTTTCGCACATCAATTCCCATCTCTGATAGCGCCTGGGGGAGTCCGGTCCAAGTGGTTTCGAAGAAGGGTGGTATGATTGTTGTCACCAATGAAAGGAACGAGCTTACTCCCACTAGGACCGTGACTGGTTGGAGAGTCTGCATCGCCTACCGCAGGCTGAACGATGCCACTAGAAAAGATCACTTTCCTCTACCTTTCATTGATCAGATGCTTGAGCGTTTGGCGGGTCAGCAGTACTACTGTTTTCTGGATGGTTTCTCCGGGTATTTCCAAATGCCGATGTCTCCCGGCGATCAAGAGAAAACCATATTTACCTGCCCCTACGGCACGTTTTCCTATAAATGTATGCCCTTTGGACTCTGTAACGCTCCAGCTACTTTCCAGCGATGTATGTTGGCAATCTTTCACGACATGATCGAGGATTCCATGGAGGTCTTCATGGACGATTTTTCTGTCTTCGGGAATTCTTTCGATCATTGTCTCTCCAACCTTGATAGGATGATGGCTCGTTGCGTCGATACCAACCTAGTCCTCAACTGGGAGAAGTTTCACTTCAGGGTACGCGAGGACATTATTCTAGGACATAGGATCTCAAGTGCGGGGGTCAAGTTCGATCGAGCTAAAATTGAAACCATTTCTAATCTTCCCCCCGCCCACTTTTGTGAGATCCATCTGTAGCTTCTTAGGTCATGTTGGTTTCTATCGCCGGTTCATCAAAGATTTTTCGAAAATTGCAAGACCGATGACCAAGCTACTAGAGAAAGACGCTCTATTTGTCTTCTCTGAAAATTGCAAGATCGAGGTGTTTGATATTCTAAAAGACAAACTCGTTAACGCCCTGATCATGATTGCTCCCGACTTGTCTTTGTCATTCGAATTGATGTACGATGCGAGCGACTATGCCGTAGGAGCAGTGATTGGACAGCGGAAGGAGAAGCACTTCCACCTGATCTACTATGCAAGCCGGACCTTGAACACTGCTCAAGAGAATTACACCACCACCGAAAAAGAGTTGTTAGCTGTGGTGTTTGCATTTGATAAGTTTAGGTCATATCTTGTTCTGTCCAAAACAGTTGTCTACACGGATCATGCTGCTATTCGTTATCTTTTCAGCAAGCAGGACGCTAAACCTAGTCTCATCCGATGGATCCTGCTGCTTCAGAAGTTTGATATCGAAATCCGTGATTAAAAGGGGGCGAGAATGTAGCAGCCGATCACTTGTAAGAGCCGAGATTGGAGATGATGGGGTCATCATCAATGACCATTTCCCGATAGAGAATCTTATGTTTGTTAGAGCCCAGGATGACGGCTACCCGTGGTTTGCCGATATCGCAAACTTCCTCGTCGATGGTTCCCTCCCTAGGAGGATGTCTCACCAGCAAAAGAAGAAATTCTTTGCTGACGTAAAGTTCTACATCTGGGACGACCCATTTCTTTTTCGTATAGGTGATAATCAGCTTTTGAGGAGATGTTTGGATGTTGAAGAAGGGTGGTGGATTTTGAGCCACTGTCATGAGGGACCGACAGAAGGTCACCATGGTGCCGTTCTTACTACTAAGAAGGTCTTCGATTCAAGATTCTATTGGCCTTCGATTTTCAAATATGCTCATACGTTCGTCAAAAGCTGTGACCGATGTCAGCATGTCGGTAACATCTCATCCCGAAATGAGACGCCCCAAAATACTATTCAGGATTGCGAGGTTTTTGACATTTGGGGTATTGATTTTATGAGCTCGTTCTCGTCGTCTAGAGGGAAAAAGAACATACTTGTGGCAGTTGATTTCGTCTCCAAGTGGCTCGAGGCTAGAGCCTTGCCCACTAACGATGCCCTAGTTGTAGTGAGATTTCTGAAAAATCTTTTCTCTCGTTTTGGTGTACCGAAAGCCTTAATCAGCGATCGAGGTACTCACTTCTGTAGCGCGCAGATGGAGAAGGCGTTGCAACGCTATCGGGTCACTCATCGGCTTGAGACTGCCTACCATCCACAGACTAATGGACAGGTAGAGGTGAGTAACCGAGGCATTAAACGCATTCTTGAGAAGACGGTTAGGCTAAACTGGAAGGATTGGTCTGAAAAATTAGATGATGCTTTGTGGGCTTTCCGTACAGCGTCCAAAACTCCGACAGGTTCCACACCGTTTCGGATTATTTATGGGAAAGTCTGTCATCTGCCTGTTGAGTTGGAGCACCGTGCTTCTTGGGCGCTTCAAACAATTAACCTTGATCTTTCGACTGCTGGATTTCACCGTTTCCATCAGATACATGAGTTAAAGGAACTTCGGGATCATGCCTATGCACATTCGTACAAATATAAGCTAAAAACCAAAGAGCTGCATGATAGGAAGTTGAGAGGTGATAAACAGTTCAAGTGTGGGGATCGGGTTTTGCTATATAATTCCCGATTACGATTATTTCAGGGAAAGCTGAATTCCCGATGGTCAGGCCCGTTCACCATTACTGAGGTATTCCCGTATGGCACAATTGAGATTGAATATGAAAGCGGGAAGCTTAAGGTGACGGTCAGAGGTTGAATCACTACATAGGCGAGTCAGTAGCTAATCAGACATTCGAGGTGCTCTACCTTGACTCACTCACCGAGGTGTAGACATGTTGGATGCATCACTCGGGAGATGGCCCGAGTTGTAGAGTGTGTTTTATGATTTTCATTATTATCTATTTTATTTATTTTATTATTATAAAAAAATAAAAAATAATAATAATAAATTAAAAATTAAAAAATACAAAAACACAAAAAAAATGTTTATTTCTTATGTTTTTTGCTTTCTGTTTTGTACGCCGCTACATGCGAGCGAGTATGAGATATTGCAGGTATTATTATGCGCATTGTAGCTCTGATAGCGTTTTGGAACTGGTTCTCCCGAGGTTGCGGCCGCGAATGAAATGCTATACGGTCGTTCGATTCATACAGAGCTGGTGAAGATTCTGCATATAAACCAGGGGAGTAACCTGTTCTCCGTTTTACTTTTGAAAATTTTAAGTTTTATTTTTATTTTATTTCTTTTCCTTGTTCTCATCGAGGACGATTTCGTTCTAAGTGTGGGGATGAGAATTTATTTTACTTAGTTGTAGAAAAAAAAATTATTTAAAACAAAAGAAAAAATAATAAAAAAAATAAAAATTGAAAAAAAAAGTTTTAGAGTAAAAATGTACCTTGAAAATTGTTTTTCTTTTACATTAAGCAGGAAATGATATTATTACCGTTGAGTTAACAAACTCTCGAAATTTTTGAAAAATATAATATAATAATAAAAAAGAAATGGTTTGCATATCTGATTTGGGATGTGTCGGTAGGCCCAACTAGCTTTGATAGTCCTCTTTAGCAGTTTTTATATATATAATAATTTGAAAATAGTGAAACCAAATTTCGATGCTTAGGGAGGATTACCATAATCTGAAACTTTGAGATGGTAAGACTTAGATGCACTCAAACCAGCACACCATCACATGTCCACTTTTTTACGAGCTTAGAAATAGTTATATACTTTAGGGTGATATAAAAAAAAAGAAAGATAAAGAGGGAAAAAAAAGAAAAAAAAATATGTTATGAAAGTTATGTGTATTATGAAAAGTTATTCCAAGAAAACAAATGCTTATGAGAAAGTTATGTATTGTAAAATGCCAAAGAAGCATTCTCTAAAGTTAGTAAATGAGGCCAAAGATGCACATACTAGACGGGACTTAGAATTTACGTGTTACCAAGGGGATAGTGACTCTGAGGATACACTATTGGGGCTCGAAGGTTCTTAGTCAATAAATATCAAATTAGGAATTTATAGGACAAACTCCAATAATATTTAGGAATAGCTCGTACGAGTTACGACCTCCACAAGACCATTCATCCATCAAATTTCACCTAGTGCATCTAATTAGTACCATCAACGAGTCCTTGGCTTATGGTGATTTGTCGGAGCAGTATTCTTCGACTCTAGTCTTCTAGCTCTCTTTATCTGGGATGGGGTAGGTGTAGCCTTAATTTTTGGACTTAAAACGCTTAATGCAATTGGGGGCTTGATAGGTTAGTGGCTGGGTTTAAGTGGACAACAATACTGGCAATCGCGGTCAATATGTCGAGCTGTTTCTTGTGCTTTAGTAATGTTAAATAATATGGGAGTTTGTTGTTTTCACTTGGTTATGATCCTGTGTAGAGGGACGAAAAAGTCTTAAGTGTGGGGATGTTTGATGTGTTATAAAACACGCTTATTTTCCGCATCATTTATCATGGTTTTAGTCGTTTTTATATATAATATTTAATGTTTCTTAACTTGTTTTAGTATGGTCTTACATAATTATATATTTTGTAGGTTGCGTTTTTAAAGAAGAAAAGAACCAAGTTTTTACAAGACTTAATGGGCCTTTATGATCAATGTTTGAATAACCAAGTTAAAGCCCGACCCAAAATCCTATTAGTGTAAACCCTTACATGCATATTATATATTAAAACATAAAAAAAACCCTACACCCTTGCATACATCTCCGATCGGCAGTAGGTTTTAAAGAAAAAAAAAACAATTTTCAACAATCTTGGAGATTTGGTCAAATAAGGTGGGCGGCTAATATTGTAGCAAGAGTTGTAAAGTTTTTGTGTTTGTGGCTATGATTTATTTCACGGAAGCAACAAAGGTGGACAACACACCAAAAGGAGAGAATATTATTTTTGAAGGTTCTGAGAGCCAAGGGGAGTCGGGACGGCAACGCAATAGGGAACATTATTTTTCTTCAAAGTGGTTTGCATTATTTATTTTATAAGTTCATCTCCATATTTCTTGATATGATGATTATGACTTTTGAATCTATTAAGTTTTCTTTGGTTATGATTATTGGCTAAATCTTTTGCACTACCTAGGTTGAGATGAATATTGATGTTGTTTGACGGTTTATTTGGTTTTAATTAATTACATGACGTATTATTATTGAAAAGCTTTATTTAATTTAATTTTTGATGTGTTAAAATATTGTTTTTATATAATTTGTGCATGTGATTCCCCTTATTGCCTTGATTGATTGATTTTGTATCATCTGGTTAGGGTTATTCGGTTAGGTCATAGACTTGGTGTAACACCCCGTAACCGCAGCGGAAACGTACACGGGATGCAACAGACACATCTGATATCAACAGCATTGCTTATAAAGAAAATACCACTACATTAATTTATAACATATTACATTGTTGCGAGTTTCATTACTGTCTAGGTGTTACACACATATTTTACCGATAAGACATTAATAAATTCATTACAAAACATAGAGCAGCAAGCTTCCAACAGGTAGCACAGATAGTTAAGCACACATCAATCAATCCAACTTGGGCATACCTAGAAAACATGTAAAGAAAACGGGTCAACTACGAATAGTTGGTGAGTTTCACTAATTTAAATAAACACTGACAAATCATTTTAATAATCATTTATTAGCAATATAATCATGCTGGGAACTATGTTACCCCAGAACATTTCCATTAACTTTCTGGGAACTATGTTACCCCAGAACAATAATAACCCCTGGGAACTATGTTACCCCAGAACAATAATAACCCCTGGGAACTATGTTACCCCAGAACAATAAAAACCCCTGGGAACTATGTTACCCCAGAACAATAACTACCCCTGGGAACTATGTTACCCCAGAACAATAATAACCCCTGGGAACTATGTTACCCCAGAACAATAAATACCCCTGGGAACTATGTTACCCCAGAACAATAATAACCCCTGATAAACAATTTATTTATTCTGTGCATCAAACCATATATATATAAATATACAAGTATTTCCATACGATCGGTATGTACTTAAATACTTTAAATAAGACATGTTTTCCGCCCCGGGAAAATATAATTAAAACAATTCATTAAAAGGGGCTCGTGAAAACTCACCTTTCTGTGAGTCGGTGAGTAATATAAGGAACAGCTACGTGCCTGGATCTGTAATATAATATCTAGTCGTTACTATATAATTCTCATAACTTAAATACGTATCAATCGGTACATCTGGGAACATTGTTAACCCAGTACTGTACTCGATTCGGGGACAATGTTAACCCCGTGACACTTCTAAGGACTCAGATTGTGACATTGCTTAGAGTTTGACAGTCAATTTAGTTAAGGTGATGAAATTATAGCTCGGTTTGACACCCCGTTTGGCCGTGGGGCCCGTTTCCGGTATTTCGGTGCCGGAAACGGTAAAATCGGGTAAAATTACCCAAATCATCCGAATTATTTTCGGATGATTTATTTTTACCTAAATTACTTAGATTTATGAAATAGTCCATTTTTAGAGTTTTCATGTACCAGTCAGCTCGCTTATGCGAACTTTGCCGGTTTACACGTTTTAAGCTTTAAAAACTTGTTTTTATGTTCTTTTTAGCACAAATAATTACCCGATTAGTCTCGGGTCTTGAAATTTTGCACAAAACTTAATTTGACAGTAAGGAATTTTGTAAAATTTTTCCAGATTTATTTTCTTATATTTACATTTTTTTATTTATTTTTAAATCCTATTAAAACACTAAATATATCAAAAATACCAAAACACTTTAGAAAAATCCCAAATTTTTCTGGGATGATCTCTATCATCCTCATAACTTCCTGGAATTTTTCTAGATTTATTTTCCTATATTTACATTTATTTATCTATTTTTAAATCTTATTAAAACACTAAATATATCAAAAATACCAAAACACTTTAGAAAAATCACAAATTTTTCTGGGATGATCTCTATCATCCTCATAACTTCCTGGAATTTTTCCAGATTTATTTTCCTATATTTACATTTATTTATCTATTTTTAAATCTTATTAAAACACTAAATATATCAAAAATACCAAAACACTTTAGAAAAATCACAAATTTTTCTGGGATGATCTCTATCATCCTCATAACTTCCTGGAATTTTTCCAGATTTATTTTCCTATATTTACATTTATTTATCTATTTTTAAATCTTATTAAAACACTAAATATATCAAAAATACCAAAACACTTTAGAAAAATCCCAAATTTTTCTGGGATGATCTCTATCATCCTCATAACTCTCTGGAATTTTTCCAGATTTTAAAACTTATTTTTCAAGCCATTTTCACCCAAAACCGAGCTAGAAAGCCCTAGAACTCGTTTCACCGAAAAGCCTACTTAGACTTTTCCAACTGAGCTAAAATTTTGTGGGTGACTTTTATATGTTATAAAAAACTTATCTTAAATTTTCCGGAATTTTTCATCATGTTTTGCTATTTTTCACTATTTTTGGCCAAAACCGAGCATTAAATTCACCAAATATTCATCTTTTATCCAAAAATTACCAAAAATTCACAGATCTCATATTTTCATGTGTAGATCATCTCTGTGAAATTTCGTGACCCGACTCTAAGCACACGAAAATCTGTCCAAATCTCATATACGCACTAAAACCGAACTATCTTGTGTTTTCTAGCTTTAGATCGCAAGGATCTCGGTTTCTAGCCTTTGCTAGCCGCTAGACACAACACTTACAAGCCCCATAACACTATACCAAGCAAACTATACCAACAATCAAACCATTTCTTTCATAGTGTCGGTTTTTAAGTAAAAACAAAGGTTTTAACCGTAGAAATCCATTCCCGACTCTTTTTACTCATTTCTTGGACCATGATCCCTTGTATAACATGTATACATCTCTTGATCATGCAAGAGTCGGTTTCATCTCGGGTTTTCACCCGTCTTTCACATGGAAAACTCATTTGACAAGATTTCAACCGTAAAAATTCATTCTAAACACTTTTAACTAATTACTTGGATCAAGATCCTTTGTATAACTTGTATACATCCCTTGATCACACGAGAATCGGTTTCATCTCGGGTTTTCACCCATTTTTCATATGAAAACCTCCTTTTCTCAAGAATTATGAAATTAGAACAAGAATCAAGCTTCAAAACATGTATATACCTTGGAGATTTTGGTAGAAATCAAAGGGAATGGGATGGATGAAGATGAATGTTGAGAGGATTTGGAGTTAGATAGTTTAGAAAAAAGAAAAATGTGATGTGTGTGTGTATAACCATAGGGCCGGCCAAGTTGTGGTGGGGGGGTGGGGCCCTCTCATCAATTCTAGGCCACATATTTGGATTACACAATCCAGATAATGTTGTGGATAATCTGGTTCAGTTCGTTTCTCGTTTAAACACGTAATTCGGCTTAAAACGAGCCTAAAATGGTCGTTTTTCGGGTCAAAATGAAATTTACATAAAACTGATTTAAAAACTTAGCCCATGACATTAAAACATCATATTATTAATAATTACGCATCTTTTTCGGCTTGATTGATCGTCTCTTGCTTGGTTTGGTGTTAAAGGTTTCGTTTAGCGTACCGACGTACCATTAAATCGAAATCCTTTTTCTGTGCTATAATTCACCTATCCCGAAGCATTAATACTTCGTAAATATCACTAAACATTATATACTTCGTCTATGATGAAATTCCCGATTCGTTCGGGTTTCAATAACCGATCATTGATTAATTGTAATTCCAATACGATTCACTATATAATTGAGTATGATTCATACTGTGAACCATATATATTCGTATCAATGTGCTATAACTCATATAATCATTATTAAATAACACGTAAATAGTATATTCCGGCTAGGGTATACCTGGATTTGCCGGAATCGTTACACTTGGTGTTTTTGATATGTTTGTGGTTAGCGCGACCATAGGAATCTTGAGTGTGTTTAATTATTAAAATTCAATAGTTTCACCTTCCATGCGACCGAGAGGTAATAGGGAGTCGGTTTGTCTCGCGTCATTGTTCGGTTAAGTTAGAATTGCGCGAGAGCGAGTTTTGGTCTTGTCCGGTTTAGTTTTGCGTGCAAATATTTGTCTTAGATTGAGTTAAATATTGTTACCCCTTTATCCCTAGAATTGTTAGTACCAATTTTTAGCGGGTTTTTTGTCGTTGAGTCCGAGAGGAGATGCGTCATTAGGGTACCTTAGTAATCTTTTTACCAGTGCATTTATACAATCTTCTTAGATTTGTGAGGGTTAGTTGGTGAGACCGAGAGGTGATCTAGCGAACTTTAATGAGCCTTAGTTGATTATTTTAAGATCCCGGTGTCGTGTGATTAGTTAATTCCGTTAGCCGTTGAACCTTTAATAGGATTCTTGCCTAGGTAGTCCTTTCTCCACATTTGTTAAAATCCCATTAGTGCCGTTAAGTTTTCCAGTAGTTTCGTTAAGTTAAGTTAAGTTAGTTTTAAATTAATTAAAATAAAATAAGATAAAATCAATTAAATATTTTAAGGTAGGACTTGGATTAGAGTTTATAATCTAAGCTATTCTCACGTGTCTTCGAGTTCGATATCCGAACTTTCCTTATCTTTGCTATACACGACCGGTACACTTGCCGTTTGTGTGAACTAAGATAGATTGTTTGGTTTTTAAAGCTTAGTTGTGATTCGTGTTTATTATTTATATATTTTCGCACATCAACATGCATTATGATATAAAAATTATCACTCAATAATTTGAATTCTTACCACATTCAGTGTCTCAAAATTTGAATTCAGTATAAGAGTCAAAATAGTATTTATATTTAAAAATCTGTTACAAACTATCTACTTTCCAAAACCTTTTATTTTCATTAATTGCATTGATTGATTGATAATACTTTTATCAAAATATTATACATTTACTATAATTATTAAATATGTTTCTGTTATATATATTCAAAATATTTTTTCGTAAATTTGTAATCATTAATTGATTTAGTTTTTTATTTCAATTTGTTCTTAATTAAGTATAATTATTTATTTTTTTATGTTAATTTTCCAAAATAACATCTAAGCGCTTCCTATAAAAGTCGGTCACTACTTATTCAATCTTGACAGCTTACATTATGAGTTTTATCAATCGTAAAATAAACGTTCTTCAAAGGTTAGTTCACTATTATTTAGTAGTTCACTATTATGGTTGATTTGATTTTGCGTGGATTTTGATCCAACCACTTGTTAGTTGGATGCAAATAAAAAATGTTATGAATATTTAAGTCTTGATTTTGTTGATATGTTTTACTTCCCTTTTTACTTTCTTTTTCTTTTTTTTTTTAGAAATTCAATTTAGTGGGACAACGCCACCAAAACATTTAGGGAATTGGGAGTTTATAAATGATGTTTAAATATTGTACTTTATGTTTATGTTATGTTATGATCGGTGTACTCATCATATGCATTTTTTATTATAAAAAAAACTTATATAATAGTTGTACATATTAAGTACTAACGTTTTGCTTATTGCGCAGGAAATGTAGTTATTATCATATTATATGGTGAAGTCAAATTTTCATGCCATATGTACTGCTAACTATGGTTCCAATCTATTTATTGTTAACTCCAACAGCTGGTTAGATCTTTCATATTCATAGTCTTTCCTTTTTCTTCATTTAGAAATTAAGCATCTCACCATTATTGTTATTTTAATACTGTGATTTTGTAGTTAAGCGTGTTTGTTAAATCACGAACTTATCTTCAATATCATGTTTGCAGTCATTCAGATACGTTGATCGGTATTCTCACAATGTGTTGGCTGTGGGATTGAGGAATTGTGTTTATCTTTGGACTGCTTGTCGTAGGTGAATTTAAAAGTGATTAAATGTTTATTGAATGAATTGATCTTGATTCTTGATAATAAATATTAATGTAAATGAAGGTAACAAAATTGTGCTAATGGTAAAGAGAAAATGGGCGATGTTTTTTACGTTGATGATGAACAAACATGAAACGAGTAAGTTTTGACACATATCAAAACTTTTGTTACAAGTATTTTAGATATTGGTTGGTTTTAGAAAAAGAAATTTTACTATGTGTTTATTTTAGTCAAGGAAATGTTGGTATTTTTGAAAAAGTTAAGGTTACATGTTGATTTTAAATGTATCAAGTAAATGCGGGTTAATTGATCACATTCAAAGTTTAGTTGAAAATTAAGGTTTGACTAAGAATTAGTTAATATTGTAGTTTACATCATTTGATTTGTTTCCTTTCAAATGCAATTAGGCAATTTTGAAAATACTGACAACTTTTGGATTACATAGCAGAATTAACAATATTGTTCATCTAAATGGTTCATAACTCAAGATTAGGGTCTATTAAGTCTCAATTTACCATCAGTTGGTCTTTGATATTTTGAGATGGGTTGTATCAGTTCAATCTTTTTTATTGGTCGTTTAGAATCACTGTAATGAACCTAGGATAAATGACGCTCCTATTTACATGTTGCCATCAATAATGATTTATAACTATCTACCTATATTATTAAAGCAATAAGATTTTTGGACACTTGTCTTCTTTCTATTGATCGGTTCATATATATTCCATATATACTATGTATTCTTCGATTTTCTTGGAATTTAAGCAATTTAAAGCTAAAATGTATTCAAAACTTAAATTCAAATAATTTAAATCTTCTGTTATGTTTTGCAAAACTGTTTTACAATAATAACTTGTGTTTGTTTTATTCATTTGATAATACAATTGCATTGGATAATCATAAATAAGCAGTAAATGCATTTTGGAGCGTTTGAAATCAATTCAACCATTTTCTATCAATAATTATGCCACAAAAGTGGTATGAAAGTAGATTATCAAATGTATTGACGTGTTTTAGTAAATTCACACAATCATAAATATACAAATAATTGTCAAAATGCAATTTCTAAATTCATTTGTCCAATGTGTGTTGTCAAATAAAATTATATATTCAATTAATTAGTAAATGCAATTTGTATATATTTTCTAGAAAAAATAAGGCACAACATATGTATCTAATCATATGAATAAATTTATTTACTTTCTTTATAATTTCAAACAACTTTTCATTGCAATGTAAACTTTATTAATTACTTTCTTTAGCCGATTCCAATCAACGTCTTTTGTAGTTTCCTAATTCAAGTACGGAAAGGTGGATAATATATATATATATATATATATATATATATATATATATATAAGTTTACACCTTTTATAGAATCATATGCAATACACAATATTGGTGGGTTAGATACTTTTACATAAATGAGTTTCTGATAATCTATGTCGGTTCAAGTTAGCCGACAGTCTTCATATCCAGTAGAGTAAGTTGTGTTATTATTGTTTTCTGTGTAATATTTCTAATTTTCATGTCTTTAATATCTTTATGAATACCAAATATAAATAACCTACAATTGTCACTAAAGTTAATAGTATTTGGTTTCCTGGTTTTCTAATTTGTCTGTTTTGTGTATTAAAAATCATTCATTAAGTCAGCAAAACTAAAAATCATGTTCTATAAAATTTTGTTTTTATATATATGTTGTTCATCTTTTTCATATACTAACCATATTATATTCTATTATAGATGTCTTCAAAATTAAAGAAAAAATAATTTTGATCAATCAACGTCTTCTAATAAAACGGGTAATTCAAACGGCTAGTCATTTTAATATTTTTTAGTTACCCTTTAAATGTTTTTTAAGAACACATTTTTTTGTAAATGTGCAGCTTCAACGTCAAGAGAACTACTTATTAGCATTTTGAACGGTAATATTTTATTGTAAACATGTTAATACTAATATTGCATTAAAATATTTTTTTTTATTAACTAAATAATTAAAATAAAAACTAATTTGTTATTAACTAGAAATTAGGCACTTGTAACACAAAATTATAAATGATTTTTAATATATTTATTATGAACTACATTATACCTTTTTGATAAACCAATTTTTAATAACACCGAATTTATGTTTACACTTTCTTTTTTGTATTTTTTTAGAAATGATACAAAACATAATTTTCATGTATCCAATACTATTTTATTTTCTTAAAACCAATTAAAATACATGTTTTAATTAAGATGTGTATACGAATCAATTTATGTTAATTAGAGACGCAAAGATATTTCTCCACGGTTTTTGTACTTATATTAGGTTTACTCAATTTATATTGTTTCCTTACTTAGCAACAAAATTCACAACTTTAGATTTGGTCCATATAAAAAATCAGTTTTTGGTTTTAAGTAAGATCATACAAATTATTTTTTTATATTTAAATTTGAACTAAAATTTTCATAAACACATTGTGCTAAATAAAATCAAAAAGACCAAAATTATTTAGACTCATAAATTGGTTTTACAAGTCGGTGTGCCAATAATGTTACTAAGGAATATGGATCAGAAGAACGGTTTGGGTAACGGAACTAGATCGCGAGTAATTAATCGGTAGGCGTTTTGTTGAAGTAAATGTTAGTACTAATACTGATATCGCACTTAATTCGTAGTGGGCTAACACCTTCAGATAAGAAACTTTCGTTTAAATTGAAGAGAATGCAGTTTTTTCCAGTTGTAGTCTGTTTTGCAATGACCATTAACAAAAGTCAATGTCAATCTCTAGCAAGAGTTGACATATATCTCAGAGACTCGGTGTTTAACTCTATTTATTAAGAGCGAAGTGTGGTGTTAAAATTCTTATATTAAACAAGGAAGACAAAGTTACAAATAAAGAATAAATATGGTTTTTTAATAGCTTATGAATTTTACATTTTCAACTTTTGATTATGTTTTCAAAGATTGTAATTTGAATGTTATTTGTGTGTATCTTTGTATTTCACAATCATTTGTTTTCGTACCAATATTATTTACAACTTAAAGTATGTTGTCGTACCGAAAAACATATAACAACTTATGTTGTCCTTTCAAATGACATGTAATTGTTCGAAAAATTCAATATTTCCACGTGTGTCGTATACGGGTTAATAACATAGTATTAAATATAAATAACCACATGGTTAACAAACTAAGGGCATCCACAATGGAAAGGAGATGTTTGAAATACAAACCATCTCTATCTCTCTCCTACTCATCCACTACCCCACTCAAACCTTTTTTCTCTCTCCTTTTTCTTACTTTTTCTTTACAAAACCGTATTGAATTTCCAACACCCTTCCCCCTCTCTCTCTTCCACTTGGCTCCTCTCTCCTCCATGTAGACTCTCTCTCTCCTCCAAGTAGGACATAATATGGTTAAGCATTCTCCCATTAGGCTATGTGTAGTGGAGGGGCTACAAATGGGGGCGAATTGTGACACGTGGCGCCCAGTCAGCAAAGGGGGCGAATTTGTTTTGGGGGTGTAATGGTGTAGGGACTACAAGTTGGGCCCACAGTATCTTTTTTTATTATTTTCTTTTTATAATTAAACTAATAAAATAAAACTAATTTATTTAAATAATAAAATAAAAATGCATTAAAATTAAAAAGAAAGACAAAAAAAAAACATAACTAAAAAAAATATATAACTAAAAATATAAAAAAACATATAGCTCGGTTGGCGTACAAGTTTAGGTTCGGGTCGGGAAATTGAAACGGATAGCTCGGTTGGTTTAGGTTCATCGTGTTCCATTGTAAGTTCACGTTCGGTTGGTTTTGCGAACCATGGTGTTGACCGAAAGGAGGGAATGGGTGGTTCGGTTGGTTCGGTTGTTTCCAGGATTCATTTTGCATATACATATATATACACACACACAACATATATACATATACATATACATATATATATATATATATATATATCACACACACAACATATATACATATATATATATCACACACACAACATATATACATATACATATATACACACACAACATATATACATATACATATATATATATATACATATACATATATATATACACACACAACATATATACATATATATATATATACACACACACATACATATAATATAATAATAATTCTTCTTTCAGGCGATAATATCACCTCGCCCCCGCCCCAAATCGCCACATATCGCCTAGGGGGGCGGTGTTCGCGCCCCTTCACGCCCAAAAATCGCCCAAATCCGTGTCCACTACACATAGCCTTAAAATGCTCTAAGCTAATGTATGATCTGACTTTTTCAACAATTTCATAAAAGAACATATAGTCAATTGTAACTAATATTTAAAGATTCAACCATAACTAACTTGCATGGAGCATGAAAGGCACGTGCCAGTTGTTCGTCCAAAGGAGGAGCCGAACCAACATACGAAGGAAGATTAGGACATCTGTCTGCAAAGTTTTGACAAAGTTGACAGGGGGGTGACTGGCGGTTACGGGATGGGAGTTGTAACCCGAGGAACGAAATGAGTCACGGTTTGAAGAATTGAACCGGCCACAATTTGACATATTATGATGACCACGATTAATGTTAAAGTGACGCGACCCGGACCTGGAGTATTTAGCAGAAAAAGCCGCGGATGGAGCTGTAGGTCCATGGAGGGCCTTGATAAATAATTCATTACTTTCTGCTCTAGCAACCCGGTACAGGGCGTGTAAGGCTCGAATTGTTATGGAAAAATTCTCCGAAACCACATAGGAACCGATGGTGTTGCTCATGTGGTTCAACCGGGTGCCCAATAGCAATTAAATGATCACAAACAGACTTAAAAGCCCTGACTATAATGATTTGTCACCTTTTTGGGTTAATCGGAGTTGGTCACAGAAGATTTTGAACATATGGTGACTGATATCACTTCCTCAGTCAACCAAGCATTGAGGAGTTTGATAGCTGGTTGATCAGCAGCAAGCTAAGGGAAAAATTCGGGGTTATACGATGTTCATGGGTTATACTTTTAAGGTTGAAAAATAAAATGTGTTTCGTTGGCTTTCTCTTGGGAGGGCGCAATCGGATACCTCCTGTATTTATATTTGTGATATTTAGGTTACTAAAAAGTACTATTAGATCCAAACAAAATGAAATTATTTAGCACTGGTGATACGAAACCTGTCAATTGCCCACATCAACATGAGCATCAACATCCATAGATACTTTGTTTCTTTTATTTATTCACATTTAAACTATCATCAATGTTGATGTTGATTGCATTCCACAATCAATAATAATCTCTGTTACCTCAATCAGATTACATATATAAAAACTAAAAATACCTAAACCATCCGCGCATGGCGGGTCATCGTGTGTAACTACTTCTTTGTCCATTTATTTTTGTTTGTCAATTCCCGGGTAGAGTCCCAAAACGTGCTCCGGCATGAAGTCATGACGTGTTAAAATACCAACTACCGGCGGCCTCTGCAGCAAAGTCATTACAAAAACCGAGTTTAATTTAAATCATTTATTTAGGTTATTATTGAAGTAATGTTAACTTTTGCAATCACATTTGACACTAATCTTCATTTAAAAAACTATAAAAATATTCGGATGGATAAAAAGAACTTCAGGTCAACACAACTCAAACTGTGCAAAACTATTACCCATCTATAACTGAAACTAATATATTTGAAAAACCCAAAAAGTTGTATAAAGAGTGCTTCGGGTCGACACGACCAGATCTGTACATTACTATGTGTTTTGACCCGTTACCCAGCTCTTACTAACACTAATATTTATTTAAAAAGCCAAAAAAATAAAATGAGATAAAAAGTGTTTAGGGTCAACACGACTCGATCTGTAAAAATTACGTGGTTTGACCCCGTTACTTGGTTCTAATTGAGAATAACAATGATTTAGAAATTCATAAGAAAGCATTGAATATAAGGTGCTTCGGGTCAACATGACCCGAATCTGTACACAGCTATGTGCTTTGACCCATTACCCGGCTCTAGTTAACACTAATAATCATTTAAAAACCAAAACGAAAAAATGAATACAAAGTGCTTCAGGTCAACATGACCGTTGACCTGACCCGTCCAAAATTGTGCTTTGACCCATTACCCGTCTCTAATTTACATTGTAAGAAAACGAGCTTACCCCAGGAGTCTTTGGCACTACACACAAATGCCGAAGCCCGAGCTCTCTAAAAGCAACTGCAGCTTTCGCAAGAGACATCGTCTCAATAACTGTGTAAGGCGACGTGTTAGTAATCGGGTGAAGGTCAACATACATGTCCATATCTTCAGGCTTAATATCCAGATCTTCCAACTTTGGCCCCCTCCCCAAACCCGCTTTTGCAAAATCAGACGCGTGGTACCTTTGCAGCGTTTCAACCCCGGTTAACCGTCTATCTTTAGTAAACATCTTTCCTTTAAGCAAAACAATCAAATGAGACCGCAACACGAGCCCACAAAGCTCGGGTGCTTCTAGAAAAGGCAGCTCACCGATAACTGGAAATCCGTTATGACTGGTCAATCTTAAAGACTGTACTATGTTTCCAACTTTTTCAACACCCGAAAACGAGATCAACGGTCCAGACACAACATCACTTGCAACCAACTGTTTAAAGTATTGTTCAGCATGTGATTCAAGAAAAGGCAATCCTTTCATTCTAACAATTTGGTCATAAATACCCTTGTTAAAATTATCACCAACAGATTTAGAAATTAGGAGAACCAGCATCATCAATGGAAGCATAAGGAGGTTATTAGTGAGTTCAAGAAGTATGACACATAACGAGACCGTCATCCTCATTGTGCCACCTAGGAAAGAGGCTGCCCCGAGGAGGGCAAATAGACCAACATCAAGATTTGAGAACGACGCGAGGAGACTGCCAACGAGGCGACCGTATGATGCACCCGCAAGAATAACGGGAATGAAGAGTCCCGATGGGATTGCAATGCCATACGTTATGATGCCAAGGGCATACATGGAAATAAAGAAAATAGTAAGGGTGGTTATACGAAACTCGTTTGCGTTAACGGAGCTAAATAAGCTGCGAATGGAGTCGTCGTTAGTGTTGAGCATAAGGGATGCAAGGTCATTGTAATGGCCTGGTGGGCATTGGAAGTATTTGTAGCTTCCGGAACGGCCCACTGTTGGGCATTCTACATCCATCCCAAGGGGGCATGGGATGCATTTTGTGAACCAGGGAATGCCGTAAGCACAACAAGATGTCATGAGCGAGATTATAATGACCAAAATCACCCTGAAAGCGGGACCCTTCCTGCAAAAATGAATAAATATGATCCAAGTATTTGTGACATCTGAACGAACTCTCATACCAACCACTGTTGTCTGTCTACTTTGCCCACTAGATTCTCACAAATTTGAATTCGGTTCTCATCCATAGTCAACGCGTTAAGCAAAATCCGGATTACGGGTGTGCATGGGCGGTTTGGATTTTTTTGGCTTTTGTTACATGCAAAATGTAAAACCAAACTCTCAGTTTTTGTTTGGGCTCGGTTGTTTTGGTTAAGGTTTTCTGGTTATGGATCGTTTATTTTTTTGGTTTTATGCTCACCCTAACTGCCAAATAAAATATTTGAATAAGGAGATGTTTGGATTTTGGATGTATGTTATTTATGTGACATTGACTGATTTGAGTAATCAGAATCCAAACACCCTCTAATTTGTTTTCTTGAGTTTTGGTAGCATCAGACAGACAGATTGGTATCTATGATGGATTTGTGAATATTAAAGATGAACAGTGTGAAGAAGACTTACTCATTGATCATGCTATACGTGCGCAGGACCTTATCGACGAGATAATTATACAAGCTTCCTAAGAGTCCACCGATAACTCCAATTAACGTAACAGCCAGAAGATCTACCGCATTATAATCGGGTATTGAGCTATTGATATCAAACATGATGAGACCCCCTTCGCCAAATAAGCCACACTTTCCACTTCTACAGAATTCTATTAGAGATCTCAAAACCACGGCTACTACAGCCGTGGTGAAAAAGGTTCTCCATAGAAGAGCGCTCCGCCACCTACACGATTAAATAACATCATGACAATTTTTGTACAAGTATTTATGAGAGAGATAAAAGATGAGACCATGAGGCTGCTTCTTCAAGAGCAAAGAGGACACCACCAACTGGGGACCGAAAGGCGGCTGCAACACCAGCAGCAGCGCCACAGGTGATTAGGTCCCTTCGGTCCCTATCATTTTTGAAGTATCTTAGCCATTTCCATGTCAAATGGTACTTTCTAGAGCCTCCTTGACCAAGTAAGTTGGCTATACAAGCCCCAGTGTGCACCATCGGTCCCTCCTTCCCCACAACAAACCCAGCAGCCACTCCAAGTATCGATCCAAATATCTATTCGATTAATACAACGGTTATAAACAATATCACTAACAATAACACAAGCATACTCGGTAAAATCCCGCTCATAACAGTTATCTGATTCACACCTTTACAAAAAGAGTACTCGGTGCAAGAATAGAATGTGCATCTATTCCATTAAGATAAGCTTTAACTTCTGGTATACCGGATCCGGCTGCTGCAGGGGCAATATATGCACAAAGTACACCAGCACAAGTTGCAAGAACCAGGTTTATACCAGCAAATGCAAGAAATGCCTGATAATATCTGCGCTGAAACACAAATCATTCAAGCATGTTTGCGACATATATCACAATGAAGATGCAAATTCAAATTCAACTTACTTCTGTTGAATCATAAGCTGGCTGGTAAGTAACAGTTTGAAGCCAGCAATGTTTTCAACCGCAAGGTTATTGAAGAATCCAACTAGCCCTGTAGACAAACCTATAAGAAGTGCTAGTGTCCATTTCAATGTAACATATTGTAGTATCTGCACCTTCTTCCTTGACCTCCAGTCTTGCTTAAACAGTTCGTTTTCGAGAATCCTGCAAAAAGTATATTCAGCAAATTGCTCATGAACCAAAACAGATAATACAAACAAATGTGCAATTCAAGTTGGGCCCAATTTTACTTGTACCTGATTAACTAACCCGGACCGAACAAACCCATTACCCAAGCACCCGATAACCGACTTTTATTAGTGGATCAGATATAGCAGTTTGTCCTTTAAACATACCCGAATAACCTGAACCGATAAACCCGACCCAAAAACAGATTGTTATTAGGGCCGTGTATCAGTTAGGCATTTAAACATAAAAACCCGAACCCGCAAAACTGATTGTTATTAGGGCCGTGTGTATCACGGACCCGTTAACCCAAAATCCGATTAAACCGATCCGACACTTGATTACACGTGTACATGATTAACCCAGCCCTTTACCCAAAAACCGATTAAACGTATTGTTATTAGGATCCAGTATCAGTTAGACCGTTGCGTTCAACTTTTGGCCTGTTATCAAATACACATGAAGTTACTAATTTAAGAGTTATGTTGTTGCGTTTAATCATATTAATACTGAACTATCCAAGTAGTTTGTAAAGGAAAAATACGTAAAAGTTAACAAAAATGTGTAAACCCAATGGTCGAACAACAGCAACAGCAGTAGTTGATGAGATAGATCTGTCCATTTGTATTCATAATCATAACGTAAAACATTATATATTGCGTACTCGTAGTCTAGAGACTCGATCGGACAAACATTGGCCCCAACAATGAGGAGGTATTGATCCTGTTCTTGGACAGAAGAAGAAGCGGTTGTCTGGTCTCCATCTTTCCACCATCTTCACATGATGATGATTCAATATCAACATTATTATTATTATTATTATCCATCTCTTTTCATAAACATTCACATACGCTGCCTGCCACCTTTGATCTTAACGATCAGATCAACAAGTAATTAACTTAAGATCAGTTATCTATATATCTCTATGTATGTTCGGAAGGAGATTGAGATGTTTGAAAATATTATTTTGGATATTGAAAGTGTGTCTGTCTGTCTGTCAGTTACACTCAATCTCCGTGACTGACAGCTTGATGAGATGATATACACAAAAAGCTGCCATTAAATTAAATTATATTATATTGTATTGCTTTAAAAGGGAACCATATAAATTAATAAAAAGTGAAAGCCAAGAGAGAAGAAGAAGAAGAAGAAGCAGCAGCAAGCAAAAGCAAAAAAAGATCCGGATGTTTAGATTTTCTCACTTCTTCTCCATATATTTCGCTTTATTATTATTTTATTAATTCCAATATTCTTGTTTTGTCTTTAATTAACGAGTAAAGTGCCATTTTTATCATTATGGTTTGGCAAAAATAATGCGAATTTAGTTCGAAAAGTTTATTTTTTTGCATACGAACTCTTCGTGTTTCCCAGTTCTTGTCAGTTACATCCAAATTACTAATCCCGTTAAATTTAATTGTTAAGTCAAGGTTAGACATGTATTTTCACCCTTTCTTTATTATAATACTTATATTAGTGAACTGCGGTTTTCGTCTCTCTAGTTTGTCCAAATATACAGTTTTAGTCCAGTAGTTTCAAATTTGCAATTTTCTTCCCTATGATTTCATTTCACTTGCAATTAAACCCGAATTCTCGAATATCGTTAAGTCTGGTAGTTAAACTCATCAGTGTGCCCTTCACGTGAGGGGCAATTTTGTTCCTTGTTTTTTTTTCTTTTTCACCAAATACACCCCAGCCCCTCACGTGAGGGGGCTTACGAATTAGGACTGAAGTTTATTTAGGGAGAGAAACGACAAAACTGGTCGTCACGTGAGGGGCGCACAAATGGATTAACGACCAAAATTAACGAGGTTAATAAATTCGGGTTTGATTGCAAGTAAAATGAAATACAAGTACGAAAATTGCAAACTTGAAACTATTGAACTAAAACCGCATATTTGGACAAACCACAAAGACGAAAACCGCAGTTCACTAAAATAAGTATTATAATAAAGAAATAGTGAAAAGACATGTCTACCCCTGACTTAAAGATCAAATTTAATGGGATTAGTAATTTGGATGTAACTGGCAAGAACTGAGAAACGTGGATGGTTCATATGCAAAAAAATAAACTTTTCGAACTAAATTCTCATTATTTGCCAAACCAAAATGATGAAAATGACACTTTACTCTTAATTAATTATAAAAAAGTAATTGAGAAGTATGAGAAGGAATTTTAGCCATACAAAAAACCTCTCAAAAAAAAATTTATAACTAAAAAAACAACAACACAGTGATAAGTGAAAAAAATCGTGTCTTTTTCTTTATCATTGTGTTTTGTGTTTATTTTCGTCATTGATTGTGTCTTTTTTCCTTAACATTGTGTATTTTTCTCTTTATATTATGTTATATTACTCAACATTGTGTTATATATGTGTTATATTTTGTGATCTATTGTGTTTTTTTAGTTATAACTGTGTATTTTGTTCAATTTTGTCTTTGTGTCTTTGATCTCGTCATTGTGTCTTTTCGTTATTTTATTATTTTTTTTGTATTTTTTACTTTTTTTTACCGGGAATGATGGCGGAAACATTTTAGTTTTTTAATTTTTTCCGTTTATTATTTATATTTAAAGTTATGAATTTTTACTATTTTTTGGAATTTAGTTTTAAGTGGTTTTTTATGTAGTCAGAAATCTTTTTCACGGTTTTCATTTTTGTCTTCATTTGTATTTTAACTTTACCTCGTATTTTTAATTAATTAGTAAAATTTCAATAAATTTATAAATTATAAATTAAAAGTGATATAAAAACAATAAATAAAAGAAAATGAATTAAAAAAAGTAATGAAAATTTACCATTTATTCCAATAAAATTAAACGTCAAGATCTCATTCGTTCAAAAATTCCATTCTGATCTGAATGGGATATGTGACATAAATTAGGGCCAAAATAACAATTTAAAATTTTAGTTTTACTTTAAAATTAATGCATAAACTATATATAAAATATATAATCTTCTCTAAGTTAAAAATGATATAAGTTACATATATTATTTCTTTGGTTATTTTAAAATGTGTCTTTTTATTTTATGTAAAAGCATATAAAGATCCTGAGTGTAGGAGACTAAACACATATTTAGGTATTCTAATTTGTGGTTAAACATGTGGTGGTGTTCTCTGTTTAGAGTATTTTACCCGCAAGAGGGTACCCACAGGCGCCCCCTTCTCCCTAAAAACATCACATGCTTTTACTAGATCAACGACATAGAATTTAAAATAATACATTTTGTAAAACATAATATTTATGAAAGTATATAAAAACACATTTTAGCTTCTTTTTTCTGTCTGTTTTTTTAACGGCAACATTTTTTAAAACTAAGCAAATTTCGAGAAGCTAAAAGCCAACAAACAGATTTAACATCTAAACGTTGAAACTAGGTCAATCAATACGCTGAAATCGAAACTATTTTTCACCAATAAAATCGACTCCTATTTAATATCTTCCACAATCTTAAAATTGAACGCTCCTTTCCTGTAAAAATGACTCCTCTATGAGAGATTAATATGCATTATCCTTTTTGCTGATCACCTAAATTACTTTAAAGAAAAAAAGCTGTAGGCTGAAGTCTTTTTCTTAAACGCCTAATAATACAATTTATCATAATTTTTATAATTAGCATATATGTGTGTGTCTGTAACTAAGAAGTTCATGATACTCCTTAACGTATACAAGGGTGAGGCGTGTTCAATGTGCTAATTAATTAAATATTTAACTTTATCCTTTGCTGTAACTACTTATATAATCGTTTGCCAAAATTCAAGTTTTTAGTTTATAAAATTAATTCAAATATAAGTATTTATTTTGCCTTTTTGTGGGGACAAAGGCGTGCACCAAAGGAGGAGACACTAATTGGGGGATTCAATTGAGATATGTTGACTCCGAGGTGTATTGGATAATACAAACTTTAATATATTTTATATTTATTTATAACAAGATTAGAGGATCCAGAGGTTTTCAAACAATAAAATAGGAGAGAAACCTTAAATCTTTCAAATAAGTTGAGACTCAAACTTTATTTCACATCGGCTCTGCTAAGCTTTAAATTAAACTCGAGCTGGCTCGATCGATTAAATTTGACTTGACATTACAACTTATTTGCCATAAGAGCCAACCATATAACTTATTTTTGCCGAGGATTTAAAAATGAAAACTTACTTAGTCAAATGATTATCTAAATTATACAATTAATTCTTGCAATGACTTAACTTACATTATAGATTAGATGGTCTCTCAACTTTTGCTTCTTCATAGATTTGGTACAACAAAGTAACAATGAGTAATGTTTGAACTTTAACAAAAAAATAAGTTAGAATTACAGATATTGTCTCTTATATTTGCATATGATTTCATTCATTATCTTTTATCTTTAAAACTAGTATGTTTTATCCTTTACGTTTACAAATCCAACAATGTTTGTCCATTGGCCCTACCTTGTTAGTTTTTCTCGTTAAGTCAGATCATGTGCCTTGCACGTGTGGGCAAATTAGTCATTTAACATATTGAAAATATTTTAATAATAAAAAAATCACAAGAAAACTCTCTCTCTCTCAAACACCGCCACCACCCACCCCACACCGTCACTGCCACCATAGCTTTTTCTTCGACATGCCACTACCACCGTCTTCTCCGATGAATAAAATCACCACCTTGCCACCAGAAACCATCGCCATAGCTTCCCACCCACATCTACAAGATCATCGTTCAACAACCACATATGCGAATCCTCCAGTCGATTTACAATTTCACCCGATTTACAATAAGACAATTTTGATAATCAGTATTGGAGGCAGACCGACCAAATTCATCGTCGGAATTCACGGTAATGTGAAATTGGGGGTTTCGTTGAAACTAAGTGACGTCAAATTGGGGGGGTATCTACCCACCGTAAGGACCTTCTCTCTTTACTAATGTTTTCACGATTGGATCAGACCGGACGGTCAAACCAGTTGTACCGGAGATCAGTAAGTGAAGCAGTCCTGGTTATGCATAGTTGGCTCATTTTACAAAAAAAATCAGCCGATTAAGGGCGGTTTGCGATCAAACCGGAGAACCGGATCAGAGGTTTGACCGGAAATGGAGAATCAAACTTCAAGAGATGACGAGAAAGAAATGGTGGTTCGGCCTAAATAGAACGGCTCACCTTCGATCTATATATGAATTTCGATCGCATAGAGAGGCATAACGAGATCGTGTGTAGTGTTGAACTTTGAATTCTCTATGGTAATGGTTGTGAGAAGCGACGGCTTGGGTGAAGACAAACCTAATAAACTTCCATATACCCTAAGGAGTGGATTTTGAATTCTGAAAACGCTTAGTTGAATTGAATATGGCCAGCCCAATAAGACTAAAATGAGCCACTGACTCGATGATAAAGAGAAATGGAATGTACATCTTTCGTATATTTTAAATATTATTAAAATTGTTGTTATCTGGTTCTTGAAACCGGTTCAGGTGCTGATTCGATTTTAAAAACATTGCTCTTTACCACTGCCACCCCCACCCCTTCCTATCACCACCATTCCTACCAGCCACCACCGATCTTCATCATCTACAACCACCACCGCCACAACACATTCACCACCACACACACCCACCAACCTCCCCATCCTCAGGCTGAGGGGTGTGGGGGGCTCTAATGGGGGCGCGAGTGGGGGCTCCAGCCAATAATATTGTGACGTGTGGCAGAGAGAGAAACTGGATAAGGGGGGTGTTGGAGCCCCCGTTGGAGCCCCTGGCCCTGGTGTGGAGGGGCTCCAGCAGGGGCTCCAGCGGATTTTTTTTTTATTTTTTTATAAATATATTCAAAAAACGTATTATTAAAAAAACTCATAAATTATTAAAAAAAACACACATTAAAAAAGATACATTAATATCTAAAAATAAAATAAAAATAAAAGTACTAAAAAAAACATTATTCTTATTCTTCGGCTTGGTCTTCTTCGATCAACCTCTTTCGGATACGTTCCTTTTGCTTTTCCATTAGCATTTGATCGACCGGATTTAGGTTACTGAAGTCTCTAGTAAGGAAGTCCAAATCTCTCATTCGACTTTTTTCCTTTTTGTCATTAGAGACCACCTCCATGGTTTTGTTGAATTTATTGAGGGATTCAACAAGATTGGCGATGTTTACGGCTTCCCCCTCAGCCGGTTTTTTCCCCTTGGCGTCCTGTCCCAATGGCCGCCTCCTCGGCGGTGAAGACGTTTCCTCCCCCGCAATGTTTAGGTCGAATCCAACGCGGCAATCCGACCCGGCGGAAGTGCTATACGCTCCAGACGAACTAGTTTTAGTCCGTTTCGGCCCTACTTCCGCATCAAGGTTCGGCGCCACCAGCTCAACCCACTTGGAACACCTTTTCAACCTCTCCCACAACTTTACATCGTCCCACGTCTTCACCGTCCCATACCTCCGCAAACACTCCTGCTTCCACTCTTCGACAGTGAAATTGTAAACCGCCAAATCATCACTGCCACTTGGTCTCATACGACCGCTGTTCCTATTGAAAAGATTAGTAAACAAGCCGACAAATTTTCTGATTTCGGACCACCGACCCGAAATCATATCGGCGTTTCGTCCTCGGAGTCGAAGGCTTCCTTCTCATCCGATGACCACGGAGTGGTTTTCCGTTTCGTCCTCGGAGTCGAAGCCGGTCCCGACCCGTCCGTTGCAACTTGTTTTTTCCGGTGGACGCGTCTTCTTTGTCCCGTAGCTTCACCGTGTGATTCTTGTGTCTCCGGAACAACAAAGTTAGGAGACGGTTGTATGTTGGATGGTTGAAAGCCGGATGATTGTTGCGGCTCCGAATAAAACATCGGTTGGTCCGGTGACGACCATAAATCGTCGTCAATATAATCTGAATCTAGGTTTGGGTACCAATTTCCAGCCATGTTTTAAAAAAAAGTTTGGAAGATGGGTTGATTTTGGGTTTTTTTTTGAAGTTGTGATAATTGTTTTAGTTGAAATGGGTTATATATAGAAAGAAAAAACTTTTTTTTTTATTAAATAAGAGCCCAACGGCACATTTTTAAGCTCCAACGGCTCTTTCACGTTTTCCCATGCCCCTTTACGCCATATTCGTCCCGCGAAGGTGCTTGCGCCTGCTTTGTTTTTCGTGCTCGCGCCCCTCTCACGCCCCGGGGGTGTGGTGCTAGCGCCTGGGGGCGCGAGCGGAGGGGCTCTAGCGCCCCCGTTGAAGCCCCACACCCCTCAGCCTTATATCTAAACCCTAGTTCTGTGCGCGCACACCAGGGACAAACACCGCTACACATCAGCCACCACTTGCAACTACCACTATAAAACCCTAGTTTTTTAAATCAATTTAATAACACTCATAAATTTTTAAAGAAGTTGATGGAGAAGACCTGTATGTATTCGCCAAACATATTCACTAAATTGATTGAATGCTCGTAGACCTGTGATGATGAAGGTCGGAGAAAAACCGATGACGGGGATAAGCCATCGTCGCATCAACAGATGATGGAGATCGTTTGTTTGTCAGACTTGTCAAGGGTTGGAGATTGTGATTAATTGTGACTAGTAGGAGCAGTTGTAGCAGGAAGGGGTGACCGTGGAGGGGTGGTGCTAGAGGTGGTATGGGGTGGTATGGGGTGGGAAGTGGGAAGGAATGTAAAGAATATATATATATATATATATATATATATATATATACATAAAGGTATGGATCAAATACAAATGAAATTAACGTGCTAAATGTGAGAATCAAGTAGAGTAATTATATATACAAGTAGAGTAATTATGTTAATTTCATTTGTACGTTAACCTTCCCCTATATATATATATAGATAAGAGTTCAAATAAGAATAAGAAGTTTACTAGGAATGGTAAGAACCAATAAAATTTTGACATTTGGCATTAAAACATATGGTGAAAGAATAATCCTAGGAAACTATGTCGGTTATAATGGTGAAAGAGTAATTGTAGGAAACTATGACGGTTTTTTGTAATTTTAAATCTCAATCATTGATTGATATGATCCAATGGCTATGATTTATTCCTCATCTTCCTAGGAAACTACTTGTTTTTAGGATAACCCTCCCCTATATATATATATATATATATATATATATATAAAATTCTTTTAAATACTAAAGTATTTAATCTTTTAATTTCAATTATTAAAATGTTTTTAAATAAATAAGTGAAATTTTTTCTCTCATATGCAAGGCACATGACTCTAACTTAACGAGAAAAACTAACTGTGTAAGGCTAAAGGACAAACGTTGTTGGATATGTAAACATAAAGGATAAAACATATCAATTTTGAATCTGAAGGACAATATTTGTAATTCTGTCAAAAAAATAATTATTGTATGTTTTTATAAGATTTATAATGTGTTTTAACACTTATAATTACTTCTAACTCTTAAATTTTGTGTAAAATAAAACTTTATTCTCATACAAGAACCTAAATTAGGCATGAATCCTTCACTTTTAAAACTTTGATAACTTTGTAAATATGATACTATTTTACAAAAAAAAAAAACACATTATAACTTCGAGCAGTTTATTTTCTTTAATTTGAGTACATATTTTATATATTTAAAAAACACAATTATACCTAAACGTGTTGTGTGTAAATGTAACCCCGTGAAAATTTTCATGTCATATTGGTCGACTCTAAAAGTTGAAGGGTTAAAATGTATTTAAGCTAAAGTTAAAGGTGGCTAATTTGTAATTTTCCAAAATTCACATGAGACGGACCGTCTCATTGTTAGACGTTTCCTATCAAAGCTAACATGGGTATTAATTTATCTTTTGAGACGGGTGTCTCATCCGTCTACAATTTTGCGACAACATGATGAGACGAGTCGTATCTTCTTGTGACAGTCTGTCTAAAACGCCCAACTTAGAAAAAGTTGGCAAAGTTCGTTCCTAATGTGTTAGCTCATGATTTATGACTCATTTTTGCATATTGGTAGAGATGGCAAAAAAACCCAAACCCGATGGGGAAAACCGAAACCCGCCCCGAACGGGGCGGGTTCGGGGACACTTAATCGGGGACGGGTCCGGGTTCGGGTTTTCCCCGTTTAAGTTAATCGGGTTCGGGGCGGGTATGGTATAGCCTGTACCCGCCCCGTATACCCGCCCCGTATACCCGTTTAAAACCCGTTTAATTAAATATAATTTTTATATTTATATATAATATATTATTTATTATTTATTTTCCCAATATACCCGCAATAAAAGAACATTTTATTTTTTATTTTTAACTTAGCTACTATATAAACTTTTGACTTTTGTGATATGAATATAGCAACTTGTTCAGAAGAATCCGAGGCATATTGCCAAACTATTGAATATGATTGTGACGATGGTATTGAGGTAATACATATATATATGGTTTATCGTTTACATTTTAATATGGTTTAACATTGATTCTTATATAGTTTCCAATTAATATGTTAATGTTTGATTATCATAGCAATCCGGCGTGACAAGTGTTTGAATGGTTGAATGGGTGCGGTATGGACGTGTAAGAAGGATCAATCATGAAGTTAATTTCCGTTGTGATGGGAGAAATAAACATTTTTATGTATTAATAATGTCTTTTGTATGTGTAATGTGTTTGGATATTGAACTTTTTGTGTATTAATATTGTATTGTAATTTTGTATCATTTTCTTACAATCGGGTTTTAAACGGTGAACCCGACGGTTAAATGGGGATCCCCACGGGGAATTTAGCCCGTTTAAAAACCATTTATGCTAGACGGGTTCCCCGAATACCCGCGGTTTTCCCGAATCCCCGATGGGGATTCCCCGTTTAGTCCCCGCGGGTTTTTAGACGGTTTTGGTAATGAGTTTTATAAACCGGGGCGGGTATGGGATTGGCATTCCCCGCCCCGAAACCGCCCCGTTGCCATCCCTACATATTGGTCTATAAGGAGAGCTTAGGAAGCCTATGTCACACCCCAACCTACGGCAGAAATGCCGGGGCGTGAGCTAATTGCTCACAACTCTCAAGGTACCATCATTCAATAATTAAAACTATAATATATATTATTTCAAATTAAATAATCCAACAAATATAAAATACCAAAGTACATAATCCATAAATGAAATAAGTAAAGACAAAATAAAATTCAAGTTCTTGTTTATTCTCTCAAGCATGCAATCCTAAGTTTCTTCAAACAAACTTGGTAATCATATCACACGATAACCAGGATATGCGTTAAAAATACAATAATTTTGTCAACACTAGATTGATAAGTAAAACACCAAATTTTGTGAATATATAGATTATTAATAAAAGTGCAAACTGTGTCAAATGAGATAAGCAATTTAACTAATGAGCAAGTAAATAAGTTGTCGATGAGTGTGATGCCAGATGAAATGGGAGGTGGCTATTACGACGGTCGTATGATCATACTATTATGAGATTATGTTGGACCTCTTTGAATGCGAATCAAATAGAGCATATAAGCATATAACACATAATGCATAAATTGTTAAACACACATGACTAACAGTTACAAGTTGCGTATTAAATAATAGAAAAATATGTAGTAACGCATACGCCCCCAAAATAGCAAAAATGAGTTAAAAAGGGGGAATGTGATACTCACCTTATCAGATGAGCAAACGGAATTAGTAAGATAATAATAAGAATGAAGGCGGTGATTCACGCGTTGACGATATGGCCTAATACAGAAATTGAATGCGGAACTAAATATACGAAGTTGACGGATATGAGAGGATTTGAGAGGT
>NW_027502157.1:0-68145 GCF_021521415.1 Bidens hawaiensis
CACCCCGACCAATGGCGGATTATACATCGGGGCGCCACATATTGTTTCATTACTCGTGACACTATTTGGGTGT
Organism: Bidens hawaiensis; assembly: GCF_021521415.1. Lineage (NCBI taxonomy): Eukaryota > Viridiplantae > Streptophyta > Magnoliopsida > Asterales > Asteraceae > Bidens > Bidens hawaiensis. Next base: position 74 of record NW_027502157.1, read on the forward strand.
CAATATTTAATAAATACATTCATTCGCGCACGCGCAAAGTAAACACAAGATAACATAAAGCAACATAATTCATTATATTATAAGGCAAAATATTCGAACAACAATAACTTGTCTTGATACATTTTAATCTAGGTCCAAAAGTAAAAACGTCCTACGTGTCCACAAGCTCCAAATGTAGCTACAGCAAACCTAAACATGTGTTAAAATAAAACGTCAAACACTTGCGTGTTGGTGAGAAATCAAGTTTAATACAATACATAGATAACAATAAATCTGCGCGCAACACGTGTATGTCTGGTGTTTAACAAGGGTGCAATCAGATTGTGATCAAGCCTAAATAGATCATAGCTCATAGTTCATAGTTCAATCCGTGCTCCCAAATGAGCACAAAAACGAGGAAAACATCTGGGGTGCAAGTGTAAACAAAGAAAACCGTAAACGATAGGTCTCCCGTGTTCATCTAATGGATCCATGAAAACTTCGGAATAGGCCGAACAAAGCGGTTAATGATACACACATACAAATAAACAGCCAAGTAAACGTCCTCAACACATGGGATACTGCGCGACTAAAGTTCATAAACAAGTTTAAGACTCTAAGTTTGTATGAACACATGAACATCCCAAAACATTAAAAGCAAAAAGGGATTAGGTACGAGATTACTCACTTGATAAACGGTGCGGTGTAAGATAAAGCAAGAACCAACTTTAAACAAGCACAAGTTAACCTATAATTAAAGATTTTTGTTTTAATGATTTGATTTAAGTCTTGATTATAAGTTAGCATAATTAATAAGTAAATTATTATATATAATATATATTACCGGAAAAGCAGGGCAGAACAGGGAGGAAGACGGAGGCAGAGAGGGAGGCGGCAGAGAGATCAAGGAGGAGGTTAAAATAAGTGTTTGTGTGTGAAGTGTTAGGAAAATAACATTATTATTTATAAGGAAACCCTAGGGAACACAATCCCTAGAAAAGGGGAAAAGATCTCCAAGGCAAACAGAACAAGGCAAACCAAAAGATAACAAAAGATATGACGGCTGCAGGAAAAGAGAAAAAGCAAAAAGGGAAGACTGACAGGGAACAGTAAACAGGCATGGGAGGTGTCAGAAAAGGTACTGGTCAAGCATGGAAAAGCAGATCTCCAAAGATAATGCCAGTCACTTTTTCTGTCAACCAATGGGGTTGGCGCGCATGCTACGCCGAAAGTAACTTTTCAGACATAAGACAGGTCAGGTCAACAGCACAGAAGAATAGACAACACAAAAGCAAACGGCTAGATTAAACAGAAGAAAGACTCAAAGGGTTTAGCGCGAGAAGGCTCGAGCGCACGCGCGAGGGCGAAGGCTGACAGAGCAAACCTTAGCGCGCCGCGGGAAGAACTAATATCCTTAGCGCGCCGCGGGAAGAACTACAATTCTTAGCGCGCCGCGGGAAGAACTACAATTCTTAGCGCGTCGCGGGAAGAACTACCGTTCTTAGCGCGCTGCGAGAAGGACTACAATTCTTAGCGCGCTGCGAGAACCGTTCGCCTCGCGTAACGCAGGAACAACAGGTCTTCGCGCAGGCTTCCTTGTAAGGAGTCTGGCGCGTGGAGCTGCGCAGACAACCTTAGGCGGGAAGAAACAAAGGACACAAAAATAAGAGAAGGGGGGGTTCAAGGCTTAAGGGCGGGACGGCGACAAGAGAGAAAAGAAGGCGGAGAGAAGAAGAGGGACGGGACGGCGGAAAGGAAAAGAGAGGAAGAGGCGGGAAGGAAAACATTATTATTAAAAATAAAGTATAAGTATAAATAAATATTAAATCATAAAAGAAAGAGCTCGGATAAGGGAAACGGGTACCTGGGTCGGGTCGGATCGGGGCAGATGTCACAAGTAACAATATAGACACTTTGTAACTAGCTAAAGATAACTGTTTGTTAAAAATAAAACAAACACATAAAAGATAAGTTTGTAACATGTTTGACCCCATATGAATCAGATCCAACACTCTGCAGTCTTTTGCCTCATTTCCATATATGAGAGCTGGTCAATAACTTTTAAGTTTCTGAACACGTTAAGTTTACAAGACTGTACGTGGTTATTACAGTTAAGATATTAAACTGAAAACTAAAATAGCAACTTATGTATCTACAAACTAAATTACACTATATAAAATTAAACACAATTAACATATATCTTAAATCATCATAAAACCCTAAATCTGAATACATGAAATAAAATAAATAAACTAGAAAGAATTGGCATACCACTGATGTCGAACCCACGGGTCAGCAGCATCAATGTCAAATCTGGTCAATTGCAACAAGTCTCGCCAGAAAGTGCATATGCACACATAAACAAACACAAAATTAACATGAATTATACCTAAAATCCCTAAAATTAACATATATTATACCTAAAATCCTCAAAATCAACATATAATATACCTAAAATCCCCAACATTAACATATATTAGACCTAAAATCCCCAAATTAGTATGATTATATCTAAAATCTCCTAAATTAACATGTATTATGCCTAAAATCTCCTAAATTACATGTATTATGCCTAAATCACAAAAACTAACAATTATTACCTAAAATCCCGACTTACAAGAAATATGGTGATAGAAGCAGTGGTGGTCGTCGGGATTAAGCGGCACAGGAGATGGTTGTGGTTTGGAGTGAAGAAAGTGGTGCTCGACGGTGGTGTTTGGCTGTGGTGGCGAGGTATAAGACAACGGTGGTGGGGGCTATGTGTACTGACGGTGGCTATTCGGAAGTTGCAGTGGTTAATCGGAGGGTTGAATGGTGTGAGGATGAGATGGTAGAACTAGGGTTTGTAATGGTCAGGGAGTTTTGGTAGGCAAAAGGAAAATATCTGAGGTTTTTAGGAGGGACAAAGTGATCGACGGAGGGAAAAACCACCGCCCAAATTTTTAGAGGTCACTACTGTATGGTCACACCTAGTAACTCATGTAAGTGACCAAATCCAAAACCATTCAGTCACAAAAATAAAAAACTACAATGACGGTTGGTAACAACTGGCCACACACATCCGGTGTGGATATGTTACCTGTGTTTTTGGTCACATGAATAAAAAATCAATCAATACCATGGCAGTTGGTAATATTTGGTCACTCTTTTGTTCAGTGTGGCTAGCAACTGTTACATTATTTTATTGAAGTGTGGCTAAAATGTGAGTTTATGGTCACGTTCTTTTTGAAAACATGACCAAAGGTATCGTAACGGGCTTTTATTGTCACACGAAATTGAAGTATGCGTCCAAAAGATGTGTTTATGGTTACGTTCATTAAGAAAGTGTGACCAAAGGCCTCGTAACTGGGCTGTTTCGTCACACGAATGCTCAAATGTGTGGCTGAAGCTAAGATTAGCCACAGATTTTTTCAAAAGTGTGAAAAGACGGTTTTTGAAAAAGTGTGACTATAGCCCATATCTGACATAGTGTAAGTCGAGACACTATATGTATAGTCCCGACCAATATGTTAACCATATACAAACTCAATTGTGTCTAGCGTATGCGAGTCGTAGCAAATCCAAGTGTGGCTCAATATCCTTGTCGCAAGTGAAATTTTAGTTTCGAGCATTTATATCGTTCATAAAAGGATTTTCATCAATCTTCCTAACAAAATCTATAAATTGTAGTCCCATATTAATGTGTAAGAAAAAACTATAGATTTTACAAGGTGTTACGAAAAAAAAGTGGTGCTGAACCCACGTTGCTAAGATATAAAATGGTGTAAAAGTATCTTTAAAAAGGTACCAAGTTGTTTGGAACCGCACCTATGCGTTCATTTTATGTAAACATGCGTCAATGCGGACGCAACTACTATCTTTTCAATGGGATCCACCCTTCTTGGTCTACTTTGTGAAAACGTTTTCATATCCAACCGAGACAAAGTAAAATAAGTTCAAGTAGGTACAAGAGTCTGCAAGAAAGATATTGGCGTGCTTTCGTTTTTTTAAAGGAAAATGGGGTATACTTAAGCGACCCTCCGGGCCTCATAAGAAGGAGAAGATTAGGGTACCAGATTTATATATGCATTATATTGCACAACATGACCATAAAAATGGCTAACAACGGTATGGGTAAAAATGTAAAATGAATGTTCCTTTAAAAATCTCCATAAACTCATTATCTGTCATTTCATCATAAACTGATGAGCCACTGTCCACCAATCATCTTCATTTTCTGAGTATGGAACCATGTGGTGCTAGGCTGACACATCTTTGACGATAAGCTCGTACATCAATCCTGACCCGGAGACCATCCTCAAGAGAAAACCCATCATAGGTGAGAAACTCAGTTGCCCAACCTAAAAGGTAGACTTGAACTTAAAACCTCCACTTTTATATAATAAACTTTTTGTTTTAACTCACTTCAACCACTTGGTCGGGCTGACTATGATTATAAGGTGACACAACTTTAATTAAGGGTATGGACTTTTCTATTAAGTCCGTGTATACACACCATACAAACCACGTTAGGATGTTGGTTCTTGACCAACTATGATTATAACATACGACCTATCAACTGATGGATCCCACAAATAAAGATGACACCTACCATAGTTCATTACATACTAAATAATTAGTGTGCATGTAAGAGCAATTAAACAATGTAAATGAGATGAGAAAGGTTACTAAAAGAGAGATTGTTATCGTGGTAATGGAGGAGACGTTTTGATAGCAATTCTGCTGGAATAAGTGTTGCGTTAGTTGACGATGATAGAAATTTCATACTTAACTTTCCAATTAAGAGCGTTAGTTAATGAATGGGCAACTAAATACTGCACTAGAATAGCAATACGGGTTTCCTTTATTCAACTCGTATACTATAAGAGTTTTTAATGTAATGATTACTTTGATTAAATTTTATAGTTGAAATGCGTGCACCTAGTTTTGGATTATGAAATTTTTAAATCAAATGAAACATATTTCCATCTATATAAAATCAAATATCTTATAGCACCCACCCAATCTATTGTCGTCAGTTCATAATGACACGTACAAAGGGTAGGCCAATCTTTTAAAGGCATAAAACATATTCTAAAACACTAGCTTTTTAGTTAATTAACGGAATACCTTTTTGCTTAAGAACCCAACACACGGTAATATGACGACACAGTTTTTATATTTGCTAACTGAAAGACACACAATCATATATACTTCCAGCATAAATTTAAGAGATGGAGAGTTGAGTGATCTGTGACCGGAAAAAAAATAAAAATCAAACCCTAAATAAATAAATAAATAAATAAATTGAAAGCTCCCCAAATATTATCACCAAGCTTCATCTTATAATTTGTTGTTATAATCGAACCATATGCGCGTTAAAGAAAACTTAATGATGTTAGGAATTATATTGTCCTCGGTTTATAAGTTATATATATAACTATTTCTTTTATTTTTTGGTAATATATTATGAATTAGCCCACCACCTACAGTTTCCACCACAATAAACTTGACAACCGAAAATTCATTACATTTTGGTTCTTTTTTGACAATTTTTGTAGTGGGAAACAAAGACACCACTTCATTGACTTTTGATATGTAATTGTCACACCCAACATTTCCAAGAAACGACCTACGACGTGGGTTTTTTTATTTAATATTCAGTACTACGAATCTAAATATTCTTTTAAGTTTTAACGACATTTTTTTAGAAAAATATTGATAACATTCGATTTTCTAAATATTGTTTAATCATTAATAAAATGGTAAATATACAGATTGTAATGAAAAGATTCAGAAAAAAAAAGGTTGTATGGATTTAAAATAAAAAGAATAAAAGATACAGTAATTTAAAAAAAAGGAAGTGAATAATATCTTTTTTCTTTCATTATTTTCCAAATTTTGTTATGAAATAAGGAAGGAGTAGAGTAGTATATAAAGCAAATGGGAGAAGCACTTATCATCAACATAATTGATTTACACTTTACACCTACAAAAGTGTGTCTTTTAGCAGAAGCCATGGCAACAATCACAAGTAATTTGCTTAAATTTTCTGCAACTCTTCTGATCCTTCTTCTCCTTTCCTCCAACTCAAATGCAGTTCCAATGTCAAGTAAGCAATCCATTAGTTATGTTAAAGGGTCCTTTTTGCTATAAAACAACTTATTTACTATTTAGCATACACTACTAGAAAACTGGACACTTGTAACCTTCAGTATAACCTAATTCCGGTTTTAAACTTTTTACCGGTAGCAATTGTCCAGTTTTTTTATTAGTGTATGCTTAAAAGAAAAATTAAGGGTATATTTCTAATGCATATACTTTCACAGGAAGTCTAAACCTCATGCATGAAGGATCACCTGGGCATCTGAAAGATTTAAGCAATATCCACCCGGTAAATATATATTTGTCCTTTAAAATATAATACACACGTACTATTTGGAGAGCATCAACTTTCATAGAGTCATAAACCAAAAGAGCATGTTTGTTTGTGATTAAAACTAAACCCTGATATTATTTCCATTATAATTCAGGAGAGTATGAAGGAAAGTTGGGAAATTACGGAGAGCGTGACAGAAAGAATGAGTCTAGAGGTGAACGATTACCCAGGATCCGGCGCGAACAATCGCCACACACCAAGGCCGTAAGATGGGACAAATACGCTTGAAACTAGAAGCAAAATATATATGACGAAGTATAACAAGTTTAAGTAGTACGTACCCTAGCATATTTGTGTTAGATATGTATTAAGCACAATTGTTTAAAGCCTTGGAACTCTAGATATATGTATCCAACTAATTTGATTACTGGTTGGAGTATGTTAGTTTTAGCATTAATTTGTAACAATGCATGATATCACTTTATTTTGCATTCTAATAGTAAAAAAGTGTGTTTTTATAGAGTAAGCTGTCGTCCTTGTGGTTTATTCAAATTGCTATTTCAGTTTAAAAGTTTAAAATTTGTAACTCTCTTGTTAACATATTTTGAACTAAAATAACATATTTTTACAAACCAATAAGATGAAAATTGTAACAACAATGAAACTCTAGGGATGAAAATAACAAGTTTGAATCTTTTGAACTGAAATAATAATTTTGAACAAACTACAATGACAAAAACCACATTTTACTCGTTTTTATATCTTGTAGGTTTCATGTATCTTACATTGAACCTAGTTAAATTTAAAAGATACGTGTGCATATATTTTTGGAAACTCTGGCTAATAAAATTGTTAGTGGGTACGCATAATGTGTGCATGTTAGGTTGAAAGCACTTTGGATCATGTAGGAAGTAGAGAATTTCGGTGGGGAAAGATGGTGGAATATTGAGGTGGTAGGCATTCAGATATTTAAAGGGTGGACAAGATTTGAGTGCATTTTATAAATCGATTGTGTTGAGTTGTCATTTATTCAACATACTAAATAGTATATAATAATTACAGAACAAATTGGTCTGATTCTTTATACGTGTAAGAAAATCATGTAAAAGTTACTGGTAAATAGATAAAAGAGATTAAACTATTAAAATGTGAGTATATTGTAGGTTCTTTGACCGGATCTAACAACACATACAACTATTACTAGTTATCTTGGATCAACCTCTACACTAGTTGGCGGAAACATCTAGTTAGGACCGAGATCTCGGATCTTGTTTTGTGGTTTATTGCTGTGAAGAATAGATAGAGAAGAGAGAATTTGTAAGTTGTGAGAAGTAAGTTTGCAAATGGTTGGTTTGTGAATGAGACACACACTACACACTTTATATAGTGTGTGTTCTCATGCACATGCATTCATTGATAATGGCCCAATGGGCTATAAATACAAGTGGCCTTGGGCCCAAACATACATAAACAATAGCAACAAAACATAATTAAAATAAATGTTACAAATACAAAAGACTAATACTAGAAATGAGCCTTACAATCTCCCTCTAGTATTTGGTATTTGCTTTATTGACTTCCATCACCACTCGCATTCAGACTCGGACTCGTACTCGAAGATATCGTCTGAATCTTGAAAGGGCTGCTTTTCAAAAAGTAGCTGGACGAACTTCTTGAACTTTCCGACTATGGCGTCCGTGTTGTCACGACAGACATCTTCAACCATACATAAGGGCGACTTGACGAGCTTCTTCAAGTCGCTAATTCCAAAACCTGCCAGTTCGTGTTCGTCAAAGGCCCGTAGGCCATGAGTGCGGTCAAAGTGAATAATGATTTCACCATGCTAGTTGTCGAACTCCCAAGCAATGAAGTAAAAAAGAAAGCCGTTTTCAAAGGGCATGCCGTGACAGATTGGCTCACCATGATCTTTTGGCATCTTGTATCTTCGACCTTTGGACGGCTTGTTGGTGAAAGGATTTGTCTCTTTTGACTTGTAAGACCTACCTGGATTGACTATGAATGTCGGCTAATCGTCCTTCCATTCTCGCTTCAAGAACCACTTGAACCATGACTCCAATGAGTCCTTTTTGTCATCTCGAGCTATGGTTTTTCTGAAGTAGTTCATGTCGAGGACTGACAAAGTGTGCATATATCCATAGGGGAGATATGTCAGATCACCATCTACACGCCGAATAGCCCAACTTTTGCTATCTTTGTGCCATATTGCATAGAGAATAGGATCTGATTCATGGTACGTTTTGATCTCCACCTCATGTTTCCCATCCTGCTCACGCTATAGTATTTGATGCCTTATCGAGACTTCCTTTGAGCAGTCTTGATGGAGGGAGTGGCAATGGGTTGTTCAACAGCTGATTCCATATTCACCCTTTCAGGTTTATCTGGATTGGGTGAATAGTTGATGTCGTCATCACTATCATCTTTATTTTCTTCCACGACTTCTTGAACTGGTGAGTCGGTACCTGCAAAAGAATAAACATTAAGTAAAGAGGCGATTTCAGCCTCGACATCAGCATCCATCTCAGTGTCTTTTCAGCCTCCTGTGGCGGTTCATCATCTCCCGCCTTATTACCAGTGGTATCACCACTACCAATATCATCACCATTACCACCGTTACTATCACGAGGATCATCAAAACTGTCAAACTCGTGGTTATCATCATCATCATTCTTTTCATCACCATCATTGTCATCACCGTCATCATTTCCATCATCAGATTCATCATTGTCGCCATCGTCTCCACCACCACCTTGTGCTACTTGTTGTTGTGGAACATATGCAATTAAAGCAGTGGTAAACACAGCACTAACTTGCTCAACCGTGGGAGCAACAAGTGGTGAACTTGTGGAACTGACTTGCTCGATTGTAGCAGTAATGGTAACCACAAGTTCAGTGCTGGCAATTGTTCCGACAACAGCAGCATGCTCATCTGCACAAGTCTTTGCACCAGAACCACCTTCACCAGACACCAGCATCCTTTGGAGGTTTACCCGTGCATAGGAAACCATACATGTTTCCTTGAGTTCTGACCCTTTAGGCATCAGTGACCAGATTAGCTAGAGCAGTTTGTAGTCGGTTTATCTGGTCGGTCCTTGGCTCAGTTACACGGAGAAACCATCGAAAGGTCTCCATTAGGTGCATCCTCAAGTTCTCCACATCCTCATCTGTCAACCACATCACCTCCATACCTGCAAGGTATTGGTTAACCAAAGACTCATTCACGCGACCTTGTTCTGCACGTTGTTCTTCCATCTCTCCTTCTAGCTGCTTAATCAAACCCCGTAGCCTTACACTCTCATCCAATAAACAGTCTACATCCCTGTTTGTCCCACCTTCCAACAAACCAATTCTTGAGCCCAGACGCTCAAAATCGATCCAGACTTTATCCAGAGTTGAATCAAGTTCCCTTCTAAAATTGCTGGCAAACGTGGAGGAAGAGGGAAGACAAGTCTCCAGCTTGGACACCATACTCAAGTCTTTCCATCCCATGATGTTGATCAACATTTCCGAATGAGTTATTGTTAATCAACTCTTGTTGATTGTTGATTCTTTGCTAAAACAGATCAGTCTACTTTTTCTGACTTGTGATTCGGGTTTGATCCATGTCCCGTTGTTCTTGCAAGATAGCCAATCGATCATCCAGAGCATCACGTTGTCTAATGACTTCTTGATTAATGGCTTGTTGATCTTTGATAAATTTGATCAACATAAGCTCTCGCTTGGAACGGTTTTCATTTGCATCCTCCAATGCCTTAATCCTATCGAGGGCAGGATCTCGAAACACTGGAGACTTATTCGATTTTCCACTTGAGATTGGAGTGGCAGCTATGACAGGGCTCCTATGGGTTGGGGGAGGTGTGGTTGAAATGGTTGAGTGTGGTGTGGTTGGTATAGGTAGGGTTAGGGTTAATGTTGGGAATGATGTGGTTCTGGTTAAAGGTAGGCTGGTATGTGCGGATGTGGTTTCTATAGTGGATGTGGTGGTTTGGGATTGGATGGATGATGTGAATGTAGAGGACCAGAATGTTGTGCTAATTGGTGAAGTGAATAGGTAAATTGGTGAGGTAACGGGTGCGGTGGTCCTAGGGGAGGTAAAAGGTTTCGGCTTTGGTGTTCATAGGAATGTCTTCAAACATTGAAGGAATGGGCTTGTCTAATCGGGTTAGTGAGGTTTCGGGAAATGTGATGGGTTCGTCTATAAGGGATGGTTTCTTTTGGCTTGGGTTTGGTTCTCACGATAATTCCATGCCTGGTTTTTGTTTGGGGTTTGGATGGTGATTTGAGTTTAGTTTTGGATTTGGTTTTTGGTGAGTTCGAGGTTTGGGTTTTGGTAAACTTGATTTGTTTGGCTTTGAGGGCTTCTATGGTTTTGGCTAATGTTGTGGGTGATCCCATGTGTGGGTCAAGTAATGTGGTGGTCTGTGGTGTGGTGGTTTGAGTAGCTAGGGATTCACTCATCATAGCTAAAATAGAAGGAAAACGTACCTTAATGTGAGGTACTTTTGAAGGGGAAGACTTCGAGGAATCTTTGGCCTTTTTCAAGCATTTAGTTGGACGCTCAGACTCCTCTTCCTCCTCATCCTCCTCAGTATCAGCAGCAACAACATGTTTCTTAAAGGATTCACTAGCTTTCCTCTTGCTTTTGTCATGCTTCTTCTTTGACATGTGCTCCATCACAATATCAACTTCCGGCTCCGTCTCAGTCTCACCTGCTGGCTCATCAACATGCTCATCCTCATCATTACCTTCATCCTGGCCATCATCATCATCATGGTCATCACCACTGTCATCCACTTCCTCTTCTACCTTAGTCTCCTCACTATCAGTTTCAGTTTTAGCAAACTGACCAAATTTAACCCCGGGCTCTTCACCTTGATACTTGTGAGTACTTATCCCAGAAGGCTCAAGAATAGCATTCATGGCAGATTGTCTAATCACTTTCACATGAAATGGTTCATCAGCTTGAATAGCATTTCCTTCTTCATCAACTTCATCAGTATGCACAAGCTTGGGAGTGTCTGGAAACAGGTGATCCAATATTAACTGAATGAATATGGGATACATCATCGTTCTATTCTTGGAAAGTACATTCAGTTGTATATACTTGAAGAACAACCTCAAGTAGTTGTACTTCCTTTTGCGTGTTAGGCATAACATCACCCCAACCTAATCTGCATTAAGATTGTCAAACCCACCCTTTTGTGAAGATAGGTAGTTAGCAACCATATGGAAAAGAAGCTTCCAATATACGGGCATATGCTTCTTTTCACAAGTGGACCATTTCATATCATATCCAATATCCTCCAAAAACTCACTAATCTCTTCCTTGGTGAAAGTAGTGAATGGGTCATTTGCATTGTCTTTGATTTGTAAATCTTGTCAAATAACTTCCTCATTAACCACCACTCTCAATCCATCTACCTTGGATGTGATCTTGGAACTGCCCTTCTTAGATCTTGCTTTGGTCCAGAACTACTCTACCCATGAACTATGAACTTCTGGGTCAGCAGCGATTGCATAGGATAGAGAACGCTTCTGTAATCCCTTGATTATTGATATAAACACTTTGTATTTTCTCTCTCTCAGGATTTCCAAGGAACAAGAACTATTATGACCCTATAAAACACAAAAGGAACATTAATGTTGATAATTGAGTAAAAAGATAACAACTATGTGCAAAGGATAAACTTAAAGTAAATCAAACCTAAAATATTACTTTACAAAGTAATATACAAGATTTGGATATGAAACAGAAAATTGTCTAAGTATAAAGTATTCGAACCGAATGGGTATGAAATTTTTGACAGGAAAGTCTAAGGCATGAGTATTCGAATCGAATTAGGGTAGAATAACTCTTTGAGGAAATATTAAGCTTAATCTAATCTGAATCAGTTTAGAATTTCACAAGTGTTGAACATTTGAATCGAACGAGCTTTCTAATCGAATCGAATGACCATTCGATTCGATTAGAACATTCGATTCGAATGTAATTTTCATTAGATTCGAATAAATCCCTTATTCAATAAGAATGTCCTTTAACTTTTGCATTTCTGATTCTTTAATCGAATGGAGATTCGATTACTCATTACTTAGAAACTTTCTGAGTAGTTCACTTCTAATCGAATGGTTATTCGAATAGATGGTCCTTTGGGAATTTTCTGAGATTGTATATTTGAATCGAACTATCATTCGATTACATGATACTTGTCAATTTTCATGGTTGATAATATATTTGAATCGAATAGCCATTCGAATCAAATGATCATTCGAATCGAATAGCTATTCAAATACATGGTCCTTGAGCATTTTCACTACTCAATCTCTCTAATCGAATGCATCATTCAATTACACCAGACCATTCGAATCAAACAACCAATCGAATACATAGTCCATTCCATTCGAATACATAACCCACATATCCAAATAGCCAAACCACCATCTTTAAACATTTTTCTGGGTTCATTCCCATCATACATGAAGATCTGGGCAATCATGACCCATTTTCTAACTAATTTTCTGGTTACAGTAACCCCAAATATGTCCGAAAACTCTAAAAATTACGAAAACTATACAAAACTAAATAAAAACTCAAATAAATCAACACACGGTCTCCTAATGACATCGAAAACAAGTTTATAACACCAAATCTAACTAAGAGCAACATATGAATACCCAATCGGGTATGAACAGTTCTGTCAGGAACTGTTCTTGAGTTACAGAAAACAAAAACATGAATTAAAAGCATAAAAGCTTTACCACGAGAAACAAATCCATGCTTTATAATGATTTAAGAGTGATTATGAAAGCATATCTTGTGTTGCTTGAAGATCTTTGAAGATCTGGGTGAAAATTTTGAAGGCGGTGGTGTTGAGAGAAAAAGGTAGAAAGAGAAAAAGTTATGGATAAGATTTAGTGAATAAAGTGAAAAATATTTAGATTTGACCTATTTATGGGGTTAGCCTATCTCGCAATAGGGTCAAAATATCTCGAGTTACAAACGATCTTACACTTTCAATCCCCGAACTTTGAAAGTATTTACAATTTTAAACCCGCAAAATATTTACCCACCGAATCCAAACACTTTAAATATATACAAGATATATTTTTGTCGGGTCAACACTTAACAAATGTTGCATAGAGGGCCTTGTTGTAAAACATTTACCCTTTTTGACTAGACACAAAAATAAAATAAAATTTAAAAAATAAAATAAAGTAAAGTAAAAATACTAATATAAATAAAATTAAGAAAAAAAAATAAAAATAGAAATAAAATAAAATTAAAATTAACACAAATTAAAGTAATTTTAAGATGTAAATAAAAACAAAAGAAAAACTTAAAAATAAAATACAATTAAAATTTGAAGTAAAGATGAAATTAATATTATATTAATTATATTAGTTAATTAATTTACATAAATTGTGAAGCACATGTTTTTGGTGAGAAATATCTCGACATGGAATCACATTATCTATAACGTCCTAGATCACACTTCTATTTGGATATTATTATGCCAAGAACCCAAAGTCGATTGTAGATATATTTGTCCACTTTCAACTTAACAAGTATTTTGATTTCACTGTGATATGTTAAGGTAAAAATTAGGCACAATACTTCTATGGTCCCCTGTTAATCCGATAAATTACAAATTCCATTATACATCAGGCATAGTTTGTGTTCATCAGTATCATCCCGAATTGAATCCGACCCCCTAATGCTTGATCAAAGCATTTTTTTGAGCTTATTTGAACTTTTTGCAAATTTACTTTCAAACAGTTTAGAGGTTGAACTATGGACTTACATGCCATACAGACTTACAGGCCTTCATATAAAGTGTTTAGGTCTTACTTGTTTGGCCCGCGTCACGTAGTTCTAATATACCCCTTTTTGTTTGATAAATTATCAACATTCTTGTTGTTGATTTTGTATACTCTTGAGCATTTTGCAGTTTTTCTGCTTTAATAAATTTTTAATTTTCAATATTTGAATCTTAAGCAAGAAATATTTTTTATTGTGATCAATCACTAACGGGTTCGTGTATGACTGACTATTAACATTATTGCCTTCATCAATATGACTTATTTTGGACTCGGCAACCGCTTCATAAGAGTGTTACCACTAGCATAGGCGAGTATTTAAGTTTATGTCACTGTGATAGTTACTCATTTGCCAAGCTTATCTACACATCAAACAATGATCTTGTTGCCTTTTGATATACTCTTTTCATGTGCTAGGATTATTATATATAATTTCTTATCATTTTTCAAAGGTCAGATCAATTTCTCAAATTTTAGAATTTTATATTATCTGACTCCCTCTAAGCATGAGCTCCCTCTAAACGAGAGAATATATTTTTGAATCTTTTTCTGATTAAAATATTTTTGGTAAGTCAAATGACTTATTTTTGTTTTTCTTAAAGAAATTAAAAATCTTTTTGATGAGTTATACTTAACTTATTTTCTCCTTTTAAAATTGTGACATATTTGAAAATATTTACAATTTTCTGTACAAAAGATAAAATTAAAGAAGAGAATAACACATAGTAAAGTAAACTAATTTACAAAATAAAAAGAATAAAATAAAAGAAAAATAAAATAAATAGAAAATAAAATAAAATAACAAAAAAATTAAAATAAAATTAAAAATAAAGTAAAGTAAAAAAAATTGAAAAAACTTAATTTTGAACAAAAAAGATCATGCCAAGTGACTCAACAAGAAACAATAATCGGGCACGATCAAAGACTTTTGTAAACAGGTCTACAAAGTTGTAATCAGTATGGACCCGTTCAATTGTGACAAGTTTCCGGTCATAAAAATCATGAATAAAATGCATTTGGATGTCAATGTGTTTTGTCTTTTAGTGTTGGACCGGGTTTTTGACAATATAAACCGCTGCTTCATTATCACACTTAATGGGGGTGTTAAAGAAATTCAAACCGTAATCCAGCAGCTTAAGCTGGATCCATATCACTTGTGAACCATAAGCGGATGCAGTAATGCATTCTTCTTCAGGAGTGGAGGTGGACACGGTGACTTGTTTCTTGCATTGCCAGGAGATCAATCTATCACCCAGGAACTGACATCCACCAAATTTTGACTTTCGATCAAGATTGCATCCCCCATAATCGCTATCGGTGTAAGAATGCAACACCATATGGGAGTCTTTGGGTTACCAAAGACCTAACAAGGCTTTTCCTTTAGGTACCGAAAGATGCGATTTACAGCAGTTAGGTGGGATTCTTTTGGATTACACTGATATCTGGCACATTGACAGACATGGAACATGATGTCTAGCCTGCTGGCAGTGAGATACATCAGGGAGCCGATCATGGATCTGTAAAGATGTTGATCAACTGGAGTCCCCGATGGATCTGGAGCAAGCACAGGTCTGGTAGCAATCGAAGTGAGAAATGGAGAGGAGTCTTTAAACCCAAACTTTTGGACGATGTCTCGAACATATTTTTCTTGATGAATTAAAATAATGTCATCCTTTTGTTCAACTTGAAGACCCAAAAAGAAAGTCACATCTCCCGACGAGCTCATCTCAAATCGGCTTTGCATGACCTTGACAAACTCGCTACACAATTTATCAGATGTAGATCCAAAGATAATGTCATCAACATACACTTGGACCAAGATCTGACCACCCTTCACCTGCTTAATAAAGAGCGTTTGATCGATAACTCTTCTTCTATAGCCATTCTTTAGCAAATTTTCAGCTAAGGTTGCATACCAAGCACGTGGTGCGCGGTGAAGGCCATAGAGAGCTTTATCAAGATGGTAAACGTGGTTTGGGCGATTAGGATCCTCAAAACCTGGTGGTTGCTTCACGTAGATCTCTCATTTACCATTCCATATAAGGAAGCGGTCTTCACATCCATTTGATACACTTTGAAATTCATGTACGAAGAATAGGCTAAGAAAAGACTAATTGCCTCGAGCCTAGCCACATGTGCATAAGTTTCATCATAATCAAGACCTTCACGTTGAGAAAAACCTTGCACAACCAGTCTTGCTTTATTTCTTGTAATAACCCCTTTATCATCTTTATTGTTTCTGAAAACCCACTTTGTCCCAATAGGTCTCTTGTTCGGTGGCATCTTGACCAGTCTCCAAACATGATGTTTCTTGAATTGTAACAGTTCTTCTTGCATAGCCTCAAGCCACGAGTTTTCTTTCAGGGCCACTCTGTAGTCCTTCGGCTTAACCTATGAAATAAAGGATGAGAAAAAAACATTTGTTAATGGTACCATATTTGCTTCTCGTTTGGATGCTAGCAGATGGAGAACAGATGATGTTCTCTATGGGATGACGTCTATGGATCGGTAGATGAGGAATGTCTTCAACAAGGGTGAGAGGTTCTGCTTGAATATTTACAAACAGTCTCTCTATGAGATGAAAGATGCGAGGAGCATTTTCAAGAACAACAGTAATTGATAGAACAGAGTCAGGTTGATCAATTTTATTCTCTTGTGCGATCTGTTCTTCCCAGAGATGTTCACCATAGGGAATGCCAATTGCATCCATGGGAGTTGATGCAGTGTTGCCTGTGACATTTGTCAAACTTTTTTTCGTATTTGTATTTGTATTCGTTAAACCGACCCATTGTGTCATTTCAATAAATTCGTTTTGTCATTTATCATTTAATGTTAATTCGATGATTTATAGTTATTACTCGTTCATTTTCTATTCTTTTACTTTAATTAACGAATCCTCGAACTATAAAGGTCTATAAAATAATCAAGGTTTACATTTGTCGGATATAAAACGCAAACAATCTATGGATATTATAAAAATAACAAGTTTTAATCAATTATGTATAATTATAAAGTTTAAAGGTTCAAAGTGAAACAAAGTTTTAAATAGTTTATATATGTTTCAGAAGATGAGGGGCTTAAAGTGTAACTTGGAAATTTAATATATAATATAATATTAATAAAACCCTACAGCCGTCCCCACCCCCTTCTCCCTTGCGTTTTTCTGGCACACCGGCCGTCGACGACGAGAACAATTCCGGCGACATTAAAACTCACCAAAACGTCAAATTAATCCAGTTTTTAATGATTGTACACGCATATTAACATTACACCGTTCGGATTTCAATTCCTAAACAGCTGGATAATAATTGACATTTCATTAACTCGAATTAACCATACAAGGGATCAGTTGAGGCTATAAATAGCACCATAGTCTCTTCCTAAAAGTGCTAAAGACATAAAATTACACAAACAAACTTGTTAATATCACCAATTCGTTATTATCATCGCGGTTCCGGCCAACTCGTGGTTCAACCTCAATCCGGCATCATTAGAGGTAATTGATAGGTGGGTTTGCATTCGTTTGATCCGTCTAACAAAACCCCTAACCTAAATCTATCGAACATGGTCGGGATCTAGAGAATTGAAAACCTAGGGTTTATATAAAGAAGATGAAGTTGGGCATTTTGTTTATAATTAATAGTTTCCTTCTTCTAACAATAGAAATTGAGTTGGTCCAGTGGTTGTGTATTTGTTGTGTGGACATGGAGACCCGGGTTCGAACCTGGGTCACAGCAGGTCCTTTTATATATATTTTTAAAAACTATTTTATTAGTTATATTAAATAAAATATATATTTATAAATCGTACAAAATAAATAAAAATTATTTTTATAGTAAAATAAAAGATGTTTTAATTTCTGTAAGAAATTTCATTCAAGAACCGACTTTTACAAACCCGAACCGCTATTTAAATAATATATATAATAAATCCTAAACCGACAAACGCTACTAGTAAAACAATAACGGAAAAACTAAATTTCCGTAAATATTCTATAATCAATATTCACCTTATAAGTTATATTATAACTTATTAAAATCCGTTAGACTTAATTATTAAAAATACTTAAAATGGGTAAAAGTATATGCAAATAATAATGCATGTACCTTAAAACCAACCCTTTATTTTTTCCATAAAATTAGTTAGTAATTCTTGTGTTTTTATTATTTCTAGCTCGTGATTCGATCGTTTGGTTTCATATAACGCGCTTTCCTTTCATTTTCAAGTTTGTCATCCCAATTCAAATGTGAGTTTCTCACACCCCCGTTTTACCCTTTTTAACTATTTTGGGGGTAGCATATATATCCAATAAAAAATGCAATTTATTTTATTTATTATTTACAAACTACAATTCGCATCATGGACTTGTGTGTTTACTTGTTACTTGCTCAATTATTACGTGCATGGATTTCTTCGATAAGTATGATCATATGCCCCCCTTTGCACCCATGGCCCATTTGTTTCTGGTGGAAAAGGGACTCCGATCTGAGTACGTTGGTGCACAATCCCAACTGGAAAAGACCTTCATTAATTCTTTACACTCATGGACCATTGTTTCTAGTGTAAAGAACCCTTATGTGTTTTTCACAAGTTTTCATGAAATTTTATGGTGTTTATAATTATTTCAAACTGTGTAAACTCACCAACTATCAATTAGCTGGCTTTATTTTATATATATGCTACAGGTACTTACATTAAAGGATGAAATGGCGAAAACACTAGAAGTTAGGTTATTTAAAGAATAAACAAGAAGATGTGTTCTATTGTTTTTCCTTTATATTTATCTTATTGAACAACTTGTGTACTTGGGATTTGAATGAATTAATGATATTATTGTCACTTAATAGTGTCACATGTGTTTTGGGCAATCTGTACGTCACACCCGAGCATATTCCGCTAAAGCCTGGGCGTTTCAGATTGGTATTAAAGCCGTGAATATAAGATAGGACATTTGACGTAGTGTTCTAGTTAGTTATATTTTATTTGCTTAATTGTTTAGGTTGCATGATTAGAAAATTATGTGCGCCTTATGTGATTGTTCAACGCACTTGCTTAATATTTTATTGTCAATTCATTTACGCATCATGTACACATAGCACACACAAGTCCAAGGCTTATGTCTAAAAGCAAAGATTTTTCAAACATTTTCAATAATCGATTTTCTTATTGTGGTGTTCCGATATTTCTTCTTCTTAAAGATGGTTCGGTATGGCGGGTATATAGTAACTGGAAGGGGGACGTGCTTGATTTCCGAAACTCTTGACACCAAGGTTATTGAAACCGAAGGATAAGCAATGTGTATAAATCACAATCAGACGCGGGACCCGATTGCTTACCTGGAGAGTTAGGAAAGGACATGAATCCTATTAGGCCAAAGCATACCACTTTCAACACTATATGAATCATAACTTTAAGTTTTCAACGTGACCATGTTCTCTTTATGAAAAGAATATGGTTGCACTCCTTTATGTCTTACAATGTATTTTAACTGGAAGTCTGTATACGAATACCCAACTTTCGGTTTGATTTCAAGTTTCTTAAGTTCCACACCATATTTATTACCATTGTTATGATTTTTATTTATTTAATTTTTTATGTTTATTTATTTATTTCTTTTAAAGCAAACTTTAACAAGGATTTATTTTATACCATCCCCAATTCTGAGTCTCACGAATTTCGTTACTATTGTTCGTAGAATGTCTATCCATTTCAACAAGCGTCTTTCTTCCAAAACCTCTAGCCGCAAGTTAACTGCTCAAATCACCAAACAACTAGCCGTGGTCAATCCCGATATGATGACCCAAATTCACCAGAACCTTTCTGCTAGTATCTCTTCTGCTTCAAGCGAGCCTAAACCATCTCAGTGTTCGTGTAAGACTTTCACCAGCACCAAACCCCCAGAGTTTGATGGGACTGAAGGTGCCACTGCCCTACTTCAGTGGTACGAACAAATGGAAAGCAAATTCCTCCACATTGAGTGTCCCAATGACAAGCGAACCCGATTTGCTACAAGTGTCTTTGAAAAAGGAGCACTTACCTGGTGGGTGAAGGAAAAAGACAACCTGTAGTGCCGAAGCTGCCATGGCTATGCCATGGGACAAATTGAAAGAACTGATGACCAAGCAGTTCTTGCCTCCAAGTGAGCTTATGAATTTGGAAGCTGAGTTTTGGAACCTCAAACAAGAGAGTGATGAGAACGCATCTTACACTTCTCATTTCAATGAACTCAGTGTGCTGGTACCTCACCTTGTTACACCAACCTCGCGTGCCATCGATAAGTACATTCGGGGACTGTCGAGACAAATTCAAGATAGTGTTTTGAGTAGTTCTCCCAAAGAACTTGGTGACGCAATCAACCTTGCTGCAACCTTAACTGATAATCATGTTAAAGCCGGGACTTTGACATCGAAGAAATCGAAGAAACCTGCTGATAAACCCTCTACCGAAACCAAAGAGTTGAAGCCCGAGCCATCCAAGCGTTACCATTCATCAAGCCACAGGAAGCGCAAGAATTACACGCTAACTTAACAAACTGCAACCCAACCCAACTTTGCCCCAACACTCAGGAAACCCTACAATGGAACTCACCCATTGTGTAACAGTTGCCAATGACATCATTCAGCTAGTATGACGTGCCGTCAATGCAGTCGTTGCAACCATTTTGGACACCTTAGTGCCACTTGTCGGGAGGTCAGAATTGCACCAATTGCTTCTCCAAGGTTCGCTCAACCCAACCCCCGTCCTGCACCGTATGCTCAATCCATTAACCAAATGCGAGCTTGCTATAAGTGTGGTGACCCTAACCACTTTCGCAACGCGTGTCTACGACTCGCAGATGTGAATGCACTT
This sequence comes from Bidens hawaiensis, assembly GCF_021521415.1. Classification (NCBI taxonomy): domain Eukaryota; kingdom Viridiplantae; phylum Streptophyta; class Magnoliopsida; order Asterales; family Asteraceae; genus Bidens; species Bidens hawaiensis. Next base: position 21,093 of record NW_027502157.1, read on the forward strand.
CAGCTTGCTCCAGCTCCGCTGTACCAGGTTCAAACGTATCAAACCCAGCAAGCTTATCAGCCACAGGTTCCACCATTGTTGGCTAACCAAGCTCAAGTTCAGCCGTATCCCGCCATTTTAGCTCCTGCACCACAAGGTGGTCAAAACGTTCAAGCTGCTCAAGCTCCTCAAGAGAATTGTGGGCGTGCTTTTATGATTAACGCCAATCAAACTCAACAAAACGGCGATGTGGTGAACGGTACGTTTTTCTTGAATGACCACTTTTCAACCATTTTATTTGATACCGGTGCTGATATGAGCTTTGTGTCTTTTGAATTTGAGCCTTTACTTGCTAAACCCCAATCTAAGCTTAAGAACTCGTATTTTGTTGAAGTAGCTAAGGGTAAATCTGTAACAATTGACTCGGTTATTCGAAATTGCAAATTAAATCTAAACGGCCACAAGTTCTCAATCGACCTCATTCCTATGCAACTGGGAAGTTTTGACATCATAGTAGGCATGGACTGGTTATTTGTTCATCGTGCTGAAATTGTTTGCTTCAAGAAGTTCATTCGTATTCCGCTTTCCGATGGTCAAATTCTTCGTGTATCTGGTGAAAAGCCTTCTTCCTCGAGCTTAAATTTTATCACTTGTTTTCAAGCCCAAACGTACTTACGCAAGAAGTATGTTGCATTCGTAGCCCATGTGGTGGAAAAGAAAGAACAAAAAACTGAGAACATTCCTGTTGTTCGCGAGTATCCCGAGGTGTTTCCCGTTGATGTTTCTGGTCTTCATCCTAATCGCGATGTGGAATTTCGAATCGATCTCGTGCCTGGTGCAACCCCAATTGCGAGGGCTCCTTATCATCTTGCACCCTCCGAGATGCAAGAATTGTCTAACCAGCACCAAGAACTTTTGGATAAAGGGTTCATTCGCCCTAGTTCATCCCCTTGGGGCGCACCTATTCTTTTCGTCAAGAAGAAAGTTGGATCCTTCCGTATGTGCATTGATTATCGTGAGCTCAAAAAACTCACCATCAAGAATCGTTATCTTTTTCCTTGTATTGACGATCTTTTTGATCAACTTCAAGGAGCTTCATGCTTCTCAAAGATTGACCTCCGTTCGGGTTATCATCAACTACGCGTGCATGAAGATGACATACCCAAAACCTCTTTTCGGACTCGTTATAGGCATTACGAATTTATGGTTATGACTTTTGGGCTAACCAATGCACCCGCGGTGTTTATGGATCTCATGAACCGCGTATGCAAACCTTATTTAGATATATTCGTAATTGTTTTCATTGACGACATTCTTATTTATTCCAAGTCCAAAGCCGGGCACGAGAAACATCTTCATTCCGTCCTTGATCTCTTAAGGAAGGAACAAATTTATGCTAAGTTTTCAAAGTGCGAGTTCTGGTTGAAAGAAATTCCGTTCTTGGGGCATATAGTAAACGAAAAGGGTATCCCCGTTGACCCAGCCAAAATCGAAGCCGCTAAGAATTGGAAAAATCCAACCACTCCTGCCGAAGTTCGTTCATTTCTTGGCCTAGCGGGTTATTATCGTCGCTTCACTCTTAATTTTTCCAAGATCACTTTGCCCCTAACCTCTCTAACTCATAAGGATAAACCTTATGTATGGGTGCCAAAGCAAGATGAAGCCTTTCATACTCTTAAGCACATGCTTTGCGATGCACCGATCCTTGCACTCCCCGAGGGCAATGAGGATTTTGTTGTCTATTGAGATGCTTCCAATCAAGGCCTCGGTTGTGTCCTTATGCAACAAGGTAAAGTTATCGCTTATTCTTCGCGACAACTTAAGGTTAATTAAAAGAATTATAAAACGCACGATCTCTAACTCGGTGCCGTTGTATTCGCGTTGAAAATCTAGAGACATTACCTCTATGGCACTAAGTGTGTGGTATTCACCGACCACAAGAGTCTTCAACATATTTTCGATCAAAAAGATCTAAACATGCAACAACGACGATGGGCCGAACTACTTAGCAACTACGACTGCGAAATTCGTTACCATCCTGGTAAAGCGAATGTTGTAGCCGACTCCCTTAGTCGAAAGACCCATGTGAAATCAATTCTGCTTCATTGTGTGACTGTTCAAACCGATCTACAACTTCGTATCTTCGAATCTCAACATGTCTCTGTCACCGAGGGTAACATGTACGATGAAATGTCCTGTGATGTCTAGAATCAACTTGAAACTAAGCGCGATGGTTTTTTGTATTACCTCAATCGTTTATGGGTTCCTAATCGTGACGATCTTCGCACATTCATCATGGACGAAGCTCATAAGTCTTGATATTCCGTTCATCCCGGTGCGGATAAGATGTACTTTGATCTACGGACCACATTTTGGTGGCCCGGTATGAAGAAAGACATCGCATTGTATATGGGAAAATGCCTTACTTGCGCTAAAGTTAAGGTCGAGCACCAATGACCATCTGGTTTGCTCGTTCAACCACACATCCCTATTTGGAAATGGGAGGATATCTCTATGGATTTTGTGTTCAAGCTTCTGACTACTCGAAACCGTCATGACGGTATTTGGGTTATAGTTGACCGTTTGACTAAATCTGCTCATTTCATTCTGATCAATGAAAAGTTTACGGTTGATCAACTCGCTCATATCTATGTTCAGCGTATCGTTTGTCGTCATGGTATACCTTTGCGTATCATTTCCGATCGTGATAATCGTTTTACTTCTCACTTCTGGTCATCGCTTCAAAATGCATTGGGAACTCGATTGGATCTTAGCACTGCCTATCATCCTCAAAGCGATGGACAATCTGAGCGCACGATTCAAACACTCAAAGACATGCTTAGGTCATGTGTCATGGATTTCGGTGGAAACTGGGATTCTCATCTTCATTTGATTGAGTTCTCATAAAATAATAGTTATCATTCGAGTATCCGTATGGCTTCATTCCAAGCACTCTATGGTCATAAATGTCGATCACCTATTTTTTGGAGTGAAATTGGTGAAACCCAAATCACCGGTCCAGAACTTGTTCAAGAGACTACTGATCGAATCGCTCAAATCCGACAAAACCTCTTAACTGCTCGTAGCCGTCAAAAGAGTTATGCTGATAACTGATGACGCCCTCTTGAGTTTAATGTTGGTGACCGTGTGCTTCTCAAGGTATTCCCTTGGAAAGGTGTTGTTCATTTTGGCAAGAAAGACAAACTATCTCCTCGTTTCGTTGGACCTTTCAAGATTCGTGCTCGTGTTGGTAGTGTTGCTTACAAACTCGAACTTCCTCAAGAGCTTTCTAATGTTCATCCGACATTTCATGTCTCAAATTTAAAGAAGTGTCTTGCTGATGGAAATCTCCATGTACCACTAGATGAAGTGCACATCGATGGGACAATGCACTTTGTCGAGAAACCGGTGGAAATCATGGACCGCAAAGACAAGAAAACTAAACGAAGCCGTATACCTTTGGTAAAGGTTCGTTGGGAATCCAAGCGTAGCGCTGAATTCACTTGGGAACGGGAAGACCAAATGCGAACAAAGTATCCTCATCTTTTTGTTACCGATTCTTCTACTTAATTTCGGGACGAAATTCTCTAAAGTAGGGAATGTTGTGACATTTGTCAAACTTTTTTTCTTATTTGTATTCATTAAACCGACCCGTTGTGTCGTTTCAATAAATTCGTTTTGTCATTTATCATTTAATATTAATTTCGACGATTTATAGTTATTACTCGTTCATTTTCTATTCGTTAATTTAATTAACGAATCCTCGAGCTATAAAGGTCTATAAAATAATCAAGGTTTACATTTGTTAGGTATAAAACGCAAACAATCTATGGATATTATAAAAATAACAAGTTTTAATCAAGTATGTATAATTACAAAATTTAAAGCTTCAAAGTGAAACAAAGTTTAAAACAGTTTATATATGTTTCAGAAGATGAGGGGCTTAAAATGTAACTTGGAATTTAAAATATAATATAATATTAATAAAACCCTACAACCGCCCCCCCCCCCCCCCTTCTCCCCTGCGTTTTTCCGGCACACAGGCAGTCGACGACGAGAATAATTCCGACGACATTAAAAACTCAACAAAACGTCAAATTAATCCAATTTTTAATGATCGTATACCGTTGCACCATCACCATCACACTTAATCAAGCTTCATTACGCGTATTAACATTACAACGTTTGGATTTCAATTCCTAAACCGTCGGATAATAATTGACATTTCATTAACTCGAATTAACCATACAACGGATCATTGACGCTATAAATAGCACCCTAGTCTCTTCCTAAACGTGCTAAAGACATAAAATTACACAAACAAACTTGTTAATATCACCAATTCGTTATTATCATCGCGGTTCCGGCCAACTCGTGGTTCAACCTCAATCCGGCATCATTAGAGGTAATTGATAGATGGGTTTGGATTCGTTTGATCCGTCTATCAAAACCCCTAACCTAATCAATAAAACATGGCCGGGATCTGGAGAATTGAAAACCTAGTGTTTATGTGAAGAAGATGAAGTTGGGCATTTTGTTTATAATTAATAGTTTCTATCTTCTAACAATAGAAATTGAGTTGGTCCAGTGGTTGTGTATTTGTTGTGTGGACATGGAGACCCGGGTTCGAATCCAGGTCATAGCAGGTCCTTTTATATATTTTTTAAAAACTATTTTATTAGTTATATTAAATCATATATATATTTATAAATCATACAAAATAAATAAAAATTATTTTTATAGTAAAATAAAAGATGTTTTAATTTCCGTTAGCAATTTCATTCAAGAACCGACTTTTACAAACCCGAACCGCTATTTGAATAATATATATAATAAATCCTAAACCGACAAACGCTACTAATAAAACAATACCGGAAAAACTAAATTTCTGTAAATATTCTTATAATCAATATTCACCTTATAAGTTATATTATAACTTATTAAAATCCGTTAGACTTAATTATTAAAAATACTTAAAATGAGTAAAAGTATATATAAATAATAATGCATGTACCTTAAAACCAACCCTTTATTTTTTGCATAAAATTAGTTAGTAATTCTTGTGTTTTTATTATTTCTAGCTCGTGAGATTCGATCGTTTGGTTTCATATAACGCGCTTTCCTTTCATTTTCAAGTTTGTCATCCCAATTCAAAGGTGAGTTTCTCACACCCCCTTTTTACCCTTTTTAACTATTTTGGGGGTAGCATATATATCCAATAAAAAATGCAATTTATTTTATTCATTATTTACAAACTACAATTCGCATCATGGACTTGTGTGTTTACTTGTTACTTGCTCAATTATTACGTGCATGGATTTCTTCGATAAGTATGATCATACGTCCCCCTTTGCACCCATGGCCCATTTGTTTCTGGTGGAAAAGAGACTCCGATCTGAGTACGTTGGTGCACAATCCCAACTGGAAAAGTCCTTCATTTATTCTTTACACTCATGGACCATTGTTCTAGTGTAAAGAACCCTTATGTGTTTTTGACAAGTTTTCATGGAATTGTATGGTTTTTATACATTATTTCAAACTGTGTGAACTCACCAACTATCAACTAGTTGACTTTATTTTATATATATGCTACAGGTACTTGCATTAAAGGATGAAATGAAAAAAGACACTAGAAGTTAGGTTATTTAAAGAATAAACAAGAAGATGCATTTTATTGTTTTTCCTTTATATTTGCCTTATTGAACAACTTGTGTACTTGGGATTTGAATGAATTAATGATATTATTGTCACTTAATAGTGTCACATGTGTTTTGGGCAATCTGTACGTCACACCCGGGCGTATTCCGGCTAAAGCCGGGGTGTTACATTGCCAGAGTCACCAGTAACTTGATCTTTCGTGGCATGTGCAGCTTGAACAGTTTCTTTTTGAGAGGGAGGTGAGGCTATAGATTCTACCACGCTTGGAGCTGCAATATTGTCTGCCACAGGATCTACTTGGTGATGTTCAGCATTGTCTGCATATTGAAAGGAGTCTTCTAAATCAGTATTAGATACATCTTCAACAACAACTATCTCGGTTGAATCAGCGGTTACAGGAGCAGGATTTTCAACAACTTGATTATTTTCTTGAGGTGGAGGTGGAGGTGGAATTGCAGGTGTTGCAGGTATTGCAGGTGGTCCAACAGAGAGATCCACTTCATACGGACTTTTGATTAATGACTACAGCAACAGAGGTTCTTGTAAAGAAGATGGAACTTGAGTATTTGCAGGTTGAGGAATAGACATGCCGCGAAACTGGTTGAACAAGTAATCATAGTCAAACAACCAATCTGGTCCCGTGCGAGCATCAGTAACATTCAGCTCTTGCCAGTCAATGTTAACGGATTTCAAAATCAGCTTGTCTTCTTATTGTAGACTTGATAAGCGGTTTTGTTAGAAGCGTACCCAATAAAATAACACTCATCAACCTTTTCTGCAAATTTTGGATCAGGCAGAGCACCGATATGGAGCAAGGTGCAAGTACATCAAAATGTCTTGAAGTAGTTGACTTGCGGCTTCGTCTTGTAGTAGGCTTCATATGGAGTCTTCTTCATACGCTTGTTAATGAGTACACAATTTTGAATGAAGCAAGTCGCGTTGATGGCTTCACCCCAAAAGAATAGTGGAAGTTTGGAGTCTGATAACATTGTTCTCGCAACTTCAATCAGTTTTCTGTTTCGACGTTCAGCAACTCCATTTTGTTGAGGAGTATAGGGTGCACTAAAATGGCGTTCTATTCACATGTTCTCCTTTAACCAATTTTTTTAAGTTTTTGAAATTCACATGGCCAAGACGTCTATGCTATAGAGATGAGTCATTCTACAAGGCCATAGATAATAAACATGAAGCGATCTTACGTGAATAAGAGCTATTCATGTCTATTATATAAGCATCATTATGCCTCGGAGTATGCATCAAGATCCATTCATCAGGAACTTTGAAACCTGGTTTAAGATTCAAGCATTCATTTTCAGTGAAGAATGTGGAGTACTGTCGGTCACAGATTTGCGAAACACTGAGCAGATTATGATTCGGCTGCTCCACCAGATTGACTCCGTTGAACGTCCGGATCCCATTTGATACTCTTCCCTGTTTTGTAATCTCCCCTCCCATATCTCCAGCAAAAAAGAAATGTATCCACCATCAAACGGTTTAACGTCAAACAACAAGGATTCATCTCCTGTCATGTGTTGGGTACAACCACTGTCCAAGTACCAAGTATTATTTATAGTTTGTCTTGGTTGACCCTACACACATTAACAGCTTAATTAGATACGGGTTCCCGAGACTTAGTTGTCTTAGGAGGGTAAACCACAAGGTTGTCAAATCTTATTTTCACATTGTGATTTATGAAGTGTTGGGACATGTCAGAGTCAGAAGAACAGTCTCTAGGAGTCCTTGTACGTGCATGTTTCCTGTTTTTGGATGATTTTCTAGACTGTCATCTCCTTTGTTTTATAACAAAATCCTTAGATTTCTCAATCTTTGGATTCTTTTTCTGATTTCTTTTTGATGAATTCTAGAATTCCTTTTTGCTCTCTCCTTTTCGGCTATCCAGAAAGGAGGTTTACTGATTTTCTTATTTCTGGATCACATATCCATTTCACTGGCAGTAACTATCAGATCGATCATTTCTTGTTCTTGAGCTTGGTTTAGCTCTGGAACGGAATTGATTAAACTGACTGTTCGTTTCTCTTTGCATTTTATGCCAATTCTTGCAATGTCTTGCAATGTGAGACGAGTTACCACACACATAACAAAGCCTTTTCTGATTATCCCTATTGAATTCGTCAGAACTATGATACATAGGCTGTGGTAAATAAGGTGATGCTTGGAATGGAACAAACAAGTTGTCAGATCTATAACCCCGATCATCAAAAACATTTGAGTAGAAATAGTTGACATAATTTTGTGTATAATAACCATATAGTTATTAGCAAACTGATTGTACAGTTGAGGTTGATAAAATTGATTAGTTGATTGATAAAAATTGTTTCTATGAGGTGGAACATATTTACTTGAGGTACTTGCCTTTTCCTTTCCAAAACAATTTTTATTTACTTTAATTTCCTCAACCTTACAATCACCTGATGAATAGCTAGGTAATTTTGTGTTCACAGCTACCTTTTCTTGCACATTTCTATTATAAACAATCTCATCAAAAATAGTTTCACAATCACTATCAGAAAAAACATCATTTTCATTCTCAACATTAAGAGAAGTGCCAACATGAACACTCTCACAAGTTACACGATTGTTCAAAATGTTTTTAGAAGAAATATTATTACAGACCGGGCTAACAACAGATGTTTTTAGATTCACATGTTAATCAAAAGGTGAATTTAAAATCTTTTTATCTCCACAGCCCTTGTTTGTTTCCACACAATCACTTTCTTCTACACAACATGCTGAAGAAGATGAACTACCATTAGGACTTACTGAAGAAACAACTGGATAACTGTCTTGTGAACAGCAGGAACAAATGTCTTTGGTTTTGGCACGTGACCATTACCATAAAACATTTCATCCTCATGTGAGGAATTAAAGCTAAAGTGAGGAAGGCTAGTATAGTTATCATTAAAAGAAGGTGGAACTGTAGAACTATCATAGCCTATTCCTGTCTTTATAATTAACCCTATCTATTCCCCAATTATTCTATTATGTTTTTTAGAGGCTAACTCAAAATTTTCAATGGTAATTTTTCTTTGGGATAAATCTAGCTCTAACTTGACATTTTTAGCATTTAACTCAACTACATGTCTTTCATGGTCTTCAACTAATTTTTCAGCTATAGAAACTTTTTCACTAAGTTTAGCCATGTCATTACCATGAGTTTTAATCCTAATAGCGTAGATCTTTTCAACTTTCTTAAGTTCATCATTCTGACACTTAATGCTATGGATTTGATCTAAAAAATTTTAGAATTATGGTTTCTATAGTGTAAGACTTTATCAATACAAGCCTGTGAGCAAAGTTTGTGTACCTCGGGAATGAGAGAGGCGTGTGTAGGTATTCCAGCAGTGGAGCTTGACGAGGTGCTTGCTTGACCGGTGAAGGCCATGCCAGCAAAGGTAAGTGGATTCTTCAACTCCTCAAATTGATCATCATTCCAATCCGGTTGAGTTGATTCAGCAGTTCTTTTGATTATGGCATTTGAACTCGACTCTAAGCTTCCCTTTGATGATGAGTTTCCTTGACTGATTCTAGGGATTCTTTGCTTTGAGGAGTAGCTTGGAATGTGCCTCTTTTCAAGCCTTTTAACACCTTCATTGTCGGACACCTCAGTGATCTTGATGTCATTCACAGCCATTGGTGGATTTGTACATTCCCTAGAAAATTGGCCAGGTTCGTTGCAGTTGTAGCAAAGCAGCTTGTCCTTCTCAAACCCAATGTTCTTCCCATCAGCATCCTTGAAGCTTTTCTTCCCATACTTCTTCATAAAGTTTGACGCTCTGTGAACAGCCATGGCCATCTAATACTTGATGTCCATTTTCTTGAGATCTTTCTTGTTGATCTCGGGAAGTTCTCCTTGCTCAAAGTAAGGAGGAAGCATCTTTCCTTGCAATAACTCCTTGTGGCTTGCTATAAAGGCATGAAACAATGCCATGTTGGAGTCATCAGGTGAGATGGTCTTAGGGGCAGAGTAATCTTGAGTGATGGTTGATGCTTTGATCCCATGAGCCTTGAAGGCTTGAGAAACGGCTTTATCGACTGCATTCTGAAAGGAACTGGAGCTTGAGCTTGTTGATGATTTAGGTATAGCAGAGGTCTTGAAGGCTGAGTTTGAATTGTGAACAGCAGGGTAAGCTTGACATATGAATGTCGTGCTTACACATGTTCCAGTAGTCATACCATCTTAGAAAGAGAACTTATGTTATTACCCATCCTTAACTTTTAATCCATTTCAAAGGACTTGATGATGGAGGTCAAGTCAGCAAGGCTGGTAATCTGAAGATTAGTAGTTCTCTTGATTGTAATGACACTGCTGTTCCAGCCATAAGGAAGAGAGTTGAGTAGCTTGTCATCGATTTCAAGTTGATCATATTCAATACCGGCACTTTTAACTTTGGTAATCAAGGCTTCAAATCTCTGAATGATATTAGCAATTGATTCACCTTGAACATGTTGAATTCTCCCTTCAACATTCCCTTTTTGTTGCTTCTCATTTCAAGATTTCCTTCAAACTTGTTCACTAAGGCATCTCAAAGAGACTTGGCTATGATGTAGTCCCTCAAGGTTAGTGCAATTTCACGCGAGAGACATAGACTAAAAACACCAAAGGCCCTGTTATCTTCATTAAGCATCCTTCTGTCAGTATCATCATAATCAGCTACCAGTTTTTGAACATCAACATCGGCAGTTGTAGATGTGAGAGTATATGGACCTTGCTCGAATGGTCTAGGAGATTATAGTCAATGATTTTAAGGTAGTTATGAAATCCCCACTTAAATTCGTCAAAGTCACTGTCCTAATTTATTAGCTTTGGAGGCTTTGTCATAGTTCCGGGCTCGTTTTCAAACATCACATAACTCCTTACTGCTTCGTTACTAATTCGTTACTAATTTCTGCACTTGGATTGGCCATTGCTCGAACAACTTTATAATCAAACACAAACACAACTTGATTCTGCTGAAGATTACAAGTACAAACTGTTCGAATGAAGTATATTCAAATGTAAAGTAATCAAACGCAAGGTATTCGAATGAACATGTAGTCTCTGAAAAAAGGTTAAGTATAAAGTATTCGAATGACTTGATAATCTAATCTAATAGATGAATCTAATTGAATAAGATTATAATATAATCAAATGAACTATTAGAATCAAATGTGTATTCGATTCGATTAGGATTTTATTCGATTAGAATGTAATCTGGATTCGATTCGACTGCCCAAGAGATATGATTCGATTAGATTGAATTCGAATCGAATGGTGATTCGATTCGAATGGACACTCGATTCAAATATGCTGACTTGATACAATTCGATTTAAACTTGAGTTCGATTAGATTACAATCTGTATTCGAATCGAATGGTGGTTCGATTTGAATATACACTTGATTCGAATGGAATCTGTACTTTAGGAAGGTACGGTATGTACATTCCTGCCACCTTTTTCCAAGAAATCCCTTTTGGTGAATGTCACTTCTTTCAACTTTGACCCTTTATGGATCTCCACAAACACCAAAGTTTTCGCACTTTTAAACACCACTTTATGAAATCTTTAACCTCTTTATCCAAATACTTGTACTTTTCTAACACAAACTTTTGAATCTTTGAAGCTTGAAAACACTTTTTATGATTTTTTGAACACTTTTCATGAACCCGTAACCCAAGAACCTTCTTGAAAATCCGTCTTTTGACACAAACAAGACCAAAATCCAAGGTTGTGACCCAAGATCTACAACTAGTAGAGCCCGAAAGCTCTGATACCAAATGTAGGTCCCTTGACCGAAAATAACAACACACACAACTATTTCTAGTTATCTTGGATCAACCTTTACACTAGTTGGCGGAAACAACTAGTTAGGACCGAGATCTCGGATTTTCTTTGGTGGTTTATTGCCGTGAAGAATAGATAGAGAAGATAGAGTTTGTAAGTTGTGAGAAGTAAGTTTGCAAAAGGTTGGTTTGTGTGTGAGATACACACACTTTATATAGTGTGTTTTCTCATGCACATGCATTCATTGATAATGGCCCAATGACTTCCAAATACAAGTGGCCTTGGGCCCAAACATACATAAACAACAGTAACAAAACATAAACAAAATACATGTTACAAATACAAAAGACTAATACTAGAAATGGGACTTGCACATATACTATATAGATATATTTTATTATTACATGCTACTAGATAAATAAGTATTACAAACGAATAATTAATGATGAGAATAATCCGTTGATGATTAAAGAAAACGTACGTAATTCATGGCCCGAGACAATTGAAGAATAATTATTCGCGGATACCTAGTGCAGACAAGTCTGGATTTCGTGGGTTTTGGTTAGAACAAGTTATCGACAAACAAAAGTTGGTAATCGGTCGCTAATGACAGGATGAAACTTCTAATGAGATCCCCGCTCAGCCTTTCTGGAGGATGTCCGTGAGGGTACATTTATCGATGGATTATCTGTCGATAATCCATTTATACATATTACAGATAGCAACCTTCATGTATTTAAAATATGAAATATTAGTATTTGGCTATGCTCGTCGAATAACTTTTGCTTACGAATTAAAAAAGGTCACATTGAATCAGTTATGTATGCAAGTACAGTGTTAATAGGTTTTTGTTAATGTTTGTTTTGAAATTATAGTACTCAATCATCAACACTATGTTACCCTAGTTATGAATGGAATTATTTCTTGTTAAGCTACTGATCACTGTTTTTATTGGATCCTTCCTCATTAATTAATTGAAGTTTCAAAAGCAACACGCCGTGCCCGGTGTAATATTAGGGCATTTTGGGATTGGATTTAAAATCTACATATTTACTTATTAGTTTTTCAAAAAGTCATTTTAAAAAGTCTGGATTTGTGTCTTTTTAGAAAACATCATTTTAACCTTATCAAAACACAAAAATAAAAAAGACTTTTGTGAGTGACAAACACTTTTTTTAACTCATTGGTTTTTGAAAAAAACCAATAAGTCAATAAATTGTTTTCAAATTCAATCCCAAACATACTCTAAATAATACCGAGGAATTGAGATCTCACTCATGATGTTGCTCAACAACGGATTATGTTCCTGTTGCACGAGCTACAATTATATTCGAGTTGCTCTCATAGTCTTAATTTGGTGTGAAAAGCTGGTGGTATATAATCTTAATCACGTGTTTCATTAATGCACCAATCATCTCGTGATTAACTTCATTTTTATTTGGGATTTGGTTTTGGATTGCTTCCTTGTGATTCACTATATTGTTACCACTAATGAGTTTGATGATATGCTTACTAGGGTTGTCTTCTACTCGGTTGGCTATCTACTATCCAAGCCACACTTCCGTATCACCATTCGAGAGAATGTTAGCAGATTCTCAACCTTGTAGTTTACTATATTTACGAGGTGATTAGTTAGTTTACAACAATTTCTCTTCAGTAGCTAGTCAAGTCCCGGATCGAATAATCAAACACGAACTAAACGAATAACTCTCGTTTATATTAATCAGAATATATAACTCTAAAAACTTATTACAACTCTCTCAAACCCTAACTCGGTTTGACTCTTGATGAACCCTAACTCGGTTACATCAACCTCATAATCTCTAATGTCCAACCATAACTCGATTTATATAAACTAACCTAACTTGCTAGCCAAGACATTTTGAAATATTAAAAAACCCTAATTCTTGGGTTGGGCCTTACACTTGGGCCAAACAACAATTGAGCCAACAATCACCCCCGCAATTGTTGTACCGGACTCACCCGACTCACCCCTAATTTCCTACTCCAAATTGGCAGGTCTTCAAATTCACGCTTGTCATCATTCTCTAGATTCTCCCGAGGCTTTTCATGATCTCTTGCAATATTCTTTGGGCTCCACTTGGCTAGAAGACACACTTGCTTCGTTTGATCGTTACACGTCTTCCCTTGGGCTTGAATCACTTTCTTGACCTCGCGTTTAGTTTCTTGAACACTCTTCTTTGGACTTTGAATTTGGAACTTGGATCTTTTATGGGAATCTGACTCGTAACCAACTTGTCTTCTTTCAGTCCAATTCTTTGAAGATCCCTACCTGCAAAATTCTTCATCACAATGATAGATCGTTCACCCGGACTATTATAACATCCCGTTTTCTAGTTTCGGTTAGTAAAATGAGGATATGAGTTATTATGAGTCGGGCTAGTGGTTAAATGGATATGGGTTATGGACTTGGGTTATGAAGGAAAGAGGGAAAGACCATGGGCTTAAAGCCCATTATCTATAACTATATAAACCTTAAATCACCCATTTAATTCATTTTACACATATTCCATACACCACCAAAACACACACTTAGCTCTCTCTCATCTTGCTACTCTCTCTAGCCGAAATCACCAAGGAAAACCGATCCCGATCCAAGGTAATGATAGTATGATATTGTATGAGCTCAAACCCGTTAGATCTAGTTGCCAAATGGCGAGCCGACACTGTTAAACCGTTAAAGTCACGAGGTCCGGGTGGAATCGGGTATAAACCGAACCTAAGATGAGCTTAGGGGTCACCCTAGCTCAGATCTGGATCAAACAGGACAAAAAATGGTGAAAACGGTGGTGAGATAAACGAGATCTCACTTTTCCGGCAAGATTCCGGTTTTCCGGTGAAGACGGCGCCGGAAAGTATGTACGAGGTAAGGGAATGTCAGAGAATGTTTCTGACATTATCTGACTTAACCCTAATTCGTTAACGGGGAGATAACGAACTAGGGGTGATTCGCCAAGTGGTTCGTTTAAGGAAGTCTAACGAACTAGACTTAGTTCGCATTCAAGTTCGCTAAGGATAATATAACGAACTAGCTCCCAATTCGCGTTGACCATTCGTTAAAAAAGATAACTAATTAGAAGATCCAATTCGCTACATGGACTGGTTCGCTATTTGGACTGATTCGTCAAGGGTACAGTTCGTTATAAGGTCCAAATCGTTATAAGGACTAGTTCGTTAAAGGGTCCAGTTCGTTATGATAAGTCAATTCGTTAAAGAACTGAGTAATGAACTGAAGGTTTAATAAAATGACAGAGCAGCCCCCAGACTTAGAGAAAGAATGAGATAATTATATATTAGTCCTTGGACTTTAATAATTGATGAAAGATACATTTGAAGGTTAACGAGTAACGATTAACTAACCGGTAAAGGTTCAATGAAGTAAAACCGGCTTAGACGCTTAATATTAATTGAGTAATTTATAAGAAGAGCTAGAACCGTATTTGATATATGTAATGATTAAACAGTTAGTCGTGCACTGCTAAGGAAAGGAATAACAATTAACGCCGAGCGTAACCGAATTCAGGTGAGTTTCTAGCCCCATTTCCTTGTTATGTTTTCGGGGTTGTGTGCATACTCGATGTGATAGTTAATACTCTTACCTTACATGGTAAGTGTATGCCTCGTATGATTTATGTATGATGATTGTTTGACGGTGTGTGAACGATCTTCGGATATTGCATGTACCGCCAGGTAGTAGTTAAAGATGTGATTGATATATATGATGTATGAATGACGTATGTATGATGTAAGTATGATGTATGAATGACGTATGTATGATATTTATATATGATGTATGAATGATGTATGTAAGATATGATGACTGTACGTGAAAGATCTTCGGATGTTGCACGTATCGTCAAGGATAGTATGTAAAGACAGGTATAGTAAAGTGGCACGAAACAAAGAGACCAGACCCTAATAATATCTGTGAGGATAGGGACCAGACCCTAATAATATCTGTGAGGATAGGGACCAGACCCTAATAATATCTGTGAGGGTAGGGACAAGACCCTAATAATAACTGTGATGTTGGGGACCAGACCCTTATAATATCTGTGAAGTTATAGGGCGGAAGGCTCTTTAAGTAGTATGGATAGTTATGCATGTAAAGTAAAGTATGAATGATGTACACACCTTCGGGCATGTGTGCAAGTATGTGAGCAGATTGTATGTTGTATGATTAACTAGAACTTACTCAGCATAGCTGACTTTTAGTATGCACGCATGTGAGTAGTATGAGGCAGCTCGCTTGAGGGGAAGCACATGGCATGGAACTGAAGATACTGCCATCTCAAGGAAATGTTATGTTATTTAAAAGACAATGATTTATGTTTAAATGATTTGAATGCTCGTTAAGACAAGAATTGATGGTTCTGTAATGTAATGGTTTGAATGTTTTTAATATTCCGCGAATGTTTTTATTAACTCTGATATTATGAACTGTGTTTATGAGTAAATCCAACGTCCAAATTAGGGCACCGGTAACGGGGCCTTACAAGTTGGTATTGGAGCAAAGTTAGAGAGATTTAAGCATCCTACATGCTTAGATTCGAACAGAGAATGAGATTAAAGTAAGAAAAGAAAGAAGATGACAGTACGAGAATGCCATGTGTAACTCAAGCAAGCTAAGTGAAGGTAAAGTATGTGATTAATTTCACATGTAAAGTAGAATAATGTATGAATGCTAGCTTAATTGCTAAGGATAGGAGTATATGATGATATGAACTGTTTGATTGTCTAACTGTTAGAAGTAGAACTAGCACAAGTGGACTCACAAGAGGAAGTGTATAGGACACGGAGAGTAACGTGATCAGCTAATCACAGCTGCCACTGTTATTTCCTGTTAGCCTTACTATCCTTGTACTAAATGGTTCCTTAAGTGATGACGTTTGTGTTTCCTTATAGAATACAAATGGCTGGAGCTAAGAAAGTGGCTGGAAATAGAGGACGTACAGGACATCGTGGTAGGGCACGCGTTGTCCGAGAACCGTCGGTAGAATCATCTATTAACACTGAGGCGGGAGGAAGTGCAGCTAGTCGAAATCCGAGTAACAACGAAGGGGTTCAACTGGATCCCGCAATTCAAGCTGCCATTGCTCAAGCGGTAGCAACTGCTGTGAAGAACATGAATCCCGAAAAGTCTGCTGGAAGCCAGGCTAGAACTGCTGAGAAGTCTGGGTAAAAGAGTAAGAAAGATGATGAGAAGGAGAAGGAGGAATCAAGTGTGGTTAAGTCGGTTAAAGTCAATGATGGGAAGAGAGGCCGCGGTGGATGCAACTATAAGTCTATCAAAGGATGTGATCCACCGAAGCTAACTGGCTTGGGAGACGCAATTGCTACTCTCCAATGGATAACCACGATGGACAAAGTTATCCGAATTAGCGAATGTCGTCCCGACCAAGCTGTGGGTTATGCTACCCAATCTTTTGGTGATGAGGCAATGTACTTGTGGGAGTCGGTTGAGCAGAGAAAGAGTCGGGAAGAGATAAGAGCTTTGAGATGGGAAGATATGAAGGAGTTAGTGATGAAGCGATTTTGTGTTGATGTTGAGGTTGAAAGAGTTGAAACGAAATTCTTGAGTCTGAAGGCGGGTAAGATGACACACCGCGAATACACCACTGAATTCAACCGTATGTCAAGGTTGGTGCCAAACATGGTGAACACTGAGGCCAAGCGGATCAAGTGTTACCATGGGGACTGCCGCAGAATGTTCGCGTCTTGGTCAAGGATGGTAGACCAGGTACTTTTGATTCTGCTGTAGGGCTGTCAGAAATGGTTTATGATGATTTGTTGGCAGACGACGTGGTGGTGAAAGAGAAGAATGATAAGAAGTGGGTCGCTCCTGCTAAACGACCTGGTACTTAGTTGTGGAACCCCAAGAATAAGCAGCCGAGAGTTTGGGAGAAGAGGTCGTGTAAGACCTGCGGAAAGATGCACGGTGGTGAATGCAAGTGAAGTAGGAGTTCTGATGTTTGTCCCAAATGTGGAAAGGATCATTGTGGGGAATGCATGATGGGGTCTAATGCGTGTTACAAGTGTGGGAAGGTAGGGCATTATGCCAATGAATGTAGTGCGAAGCCAGCATGTTACAAATGTGGCAAGACGGGCCATATGGCAAGGGAGTGCACCGATGGTGAGTCTAGAGGAAGTGGAAGGAAAGATGCCGAGCAAGTAAGGCCGAGGACTAGAGCCTACATGCTGACCTAGGAACAAGCCAGACAGATTCCTGATGTTGTGACCGGTACGTTTATAGTAAACGGTAAAACTGCTTCAGTGTTATTTGATTCGGGTGCGAATAGAAGTTTTGTAGCTACGACATTTAGTAAACTAGCTAAAATGAAATGTTGTCGAGTGTCTGAAACCTTTATAGTAGAAACCGCTAGTGATGCTTCGGTTAAAATAACGAAAATGGTTAAGAATTGTAAGATAGAATTAGAGAGACATGAGTTCCCTGTTACCTTGTATTTATGACCCTAGGAGGGTTCGATGTGGTTTTGGGAATGGATTGGTTGTCTGAATATGAAGCTCAGATAGTTTGTAATAGTAGGATAATAAAGCTAAAGTCCTCAGATGGTAGTGCGATGATAGTTTACGGCGATAAGGAAAGTTCAGGGCTTAACGTCATTTAGATGATAAAAGCCGAAGGGTTATTAAGACGAGGATGTGGTGCTTACCTGGCGTATGTTGTCAACGCTACGTCCGAGACAAAAGAGATGAAAGATGTTCCTATTGTGCGCGACTACCCAGAAGTATTCCCTGAGGATCTTCCGGGGTTGCCACCAGAGCGAGAGATAGAATTCCCGATAGATTTAATAACAGGAGCCCAGCCTGTCACGAAAGCACCTTACCGTTTAGCGCCGTCCGAGATGAAAGAATTGATGTCCCAACTGCAAGAACTCCTCGACAAAGGTTTCATAAGGCCAAGTGTTTCCCCGTGGGGCGCACCAGTATTGTTTGTTAAGAAGAAGGATGGAAGTATGAGAATGTACATAAACTATCGCGAGTTAAATAAGCTTACGGTAAAGAACAGATATCCTGTGCAAGGATTGATGATCTGTTTGACCAACTGCAAGGTTCAAGTTGGTTCTCACGAATAGATCTCAGATCAGGCTATCATCAGTTGAAAGTGAAAGAGGCAGACATCCCTAAGACAGCGTTTCGAACGTGATATGGACACTACGAGTTCCTCGTAATGTCATTCGGTCTAACAAGTGCTCCTGCAGCATTTATGGACATGATGAATAGGGTGTATCGGCCGATGTTGGATAAGTCAGTTATCGTCTTCATCGATGATATATTTTTTTATTCGAAAAGCGAGTCCGATCATGCCGAGCATTTGAAAGAGGTATTGGAGACTCTGAAGAAAGATGAGTTGTATGCTAAGTTTTCTAAATGCGTGTTCTGGTTGCGAGAAGTGAAATTTTTAGGTCACGTGATTAATCCTGAAGGGATTTCAGTGGACCCAGCTAAGATTGAGGCGATAACAAATTGGAAGACTCCGTAGAATCCGACTGATATACGAAGCTTCTTAGGGTTAGCTGGCTACTATAGGAGATTCATCGAAGGTTTCTCCAAGATAGCCGCACCGTTACCGGTATGACCCGAAAGTCGATAGTATTCAGTTAGGGTAAGTTTCAAGAAGAAGCTTTTGAGGAATTAAAGAGAAGACTCACGCAAGCTCCAATCCTTGCTTTACCCTACGGTGAAGAGGATCTAGTTGTTTGTAATGATGCTTCGTATCATGGGTTAGGTTGCGTGCTAATGCAACGAGGGAAAGTGATAGCATACGCGTCTAGACAGTTGAAAGTCCATGAGAGTACTTATCCGACGCATGATTGCAGTAGTACATGCTCTTAAGATATGGAGACATTATCTGTATGGTACTAAGTGTACCATTTACACAGATCATAAGAGTTTGAAATATTTCTTTGAGCAGAAGGAACTGAACATGAGACAGAGGAGGTGGTTAGAATTGATAAAGGATTACGACTGCGACATTAAGTACTACCCTGGTAAAGCTAATGTGGTCGCCGATGCGCTAAGCCGTAAGAATGAGGAAGTCATTGCAACAGTGAAGTCATACCAGTTGATTATGAACTCTAGTCTTTTTGAAGAAATCATCAAATGCAGTCAGAAGTGCTGGTAAATGAAGGGCTAGTGAAGAAAGAAAGATTTTTGGGCAGCAAGACGAGTTGATGGGAAACACGCATGGTGTTAAGACTAGGTTTGACCTTATGTGGATTCCACGCCATGGAGACCTCAAAGGTCGAATCTTAGATGAAGCTCATAAGTCGAGATACTCGATTCATCCAGGAACTACGAAGATGTACCAGGATTTGAAGAGAGACTATTGGTGGCCAGGAATGAAGAATGATGTGGTATATTACGTTAGTAAGTGCTTAACTTGCCTACAAATCAAATCCGAGCATCAGAAGCCTTATGGAAGGATGCAACCTTTGGAGGTACCAGAATAGAAATGGGAACACATCACCATGGATTTCATAACTAAGCTACCTCGTACAGCTAAACATCATGATACCATATGGGTGATTGTGGATCGTTTGACCAAGAGTGCTCACTTTCTGCCCAAACGAGAGGCTATCTCGTCATAAACATTAGCAAGCTTGTTCATTAAAGAGGTTGTATCTAAGCACGGAGTACCGTTATCAATCGTGTCCGATAGAGATACTCGGTTTACTTCAAGGTTTTGGAAGAAGTTCCATGACGCTATGGGAACAAGATTGAACATCAGTACGGCGTATCATCCTCAAACAGATGGACAGTCTGAAAGGACGACCCAAACCCTTGAGGATATGCTACGTGCTTGTGTTTTAGATTTTGGAGGAAGTTGGGATGATCATCTGCATATGGCAGAGTTTTCCTATAATAACAGCTATCATTCAAGTATTGGGATGCCACCGTT
Organism: Bidens hawaiensis; assembly: GCF_021521415.1. Lineage (NCBI taxonomy): Eukaryota > Viridiplantae > Streptophyta > Magnoliopsida > Asterales > Asteraceae > Bidens > Bidens hawaiensis. Next base: position 41,456 of record NW_027502157.1, read on the forward strand.
TGAGATGCTTTACGGTAACGATGCAGAACCCCGGTATGTTGGGGAGAGATTGGTCAGAAAGAACTGGGAATCTTAGAAGTTGTGCAAGAAACTTCTACAAAGTTTGATCAGATTAGAGCAAGAATGAAAGCTGCCCAAGATTGTCAGAAGTCCTATGCCGATAAGAGGAAACGACCGATTGAGTTTAGCGTTGGTGACAATGTGATGCTCAAGGTCTCGCCCTGGAAAGGAATCATTCGTTTCAGGAAGAGAGGAAAGCTTAGCCCGAGGTACATTGGACCGTTTAAGATTGTGGATCGTGTGGGTGAAGTAGCTTACAAGTTAGATTTACCAGAAGAGTTAGAAGGAATTCACTCAACCTTCCATGTTTCTCATTTGAGAAAATGCCTGGCTGATGATACATCGCACGTGCCATTAATAGACATTGAGGTTGATGAACAGTTGAACTACATTGAGCAACCAATCGAGATAATTGACCGCAAGGAAAAGCAGCTTCATCGTAAAGCTATCCCATTAGTAAAAGTGATATGGAAGCATCGCAAGGGATCAAATGCTACATGGGAAGCTGAGGATGAGATGCGCAAGTTTTATCCGAATTTATTTATGTAATAGTTAGGTTTCGGGGACGAAACCTCTTTAAGGAGGGAAGACTTGTAAATTCCCGTTTTTTGGTTTCGGTTAATAAAATGATGGTATGAGTTATTATGAGTCGGGCTAGTGTTGGGTTAAACGGATATGGGTTATGGAATTGGGTTATGAAGGAAAGAGGGAAAGACCATGGGCTTAAGCCCATGATCCATAAATCACTTATTTAATTCATTTTACACATATTCCATACACCACCAAAACACACACTTAGCTCTCTCTCATCCTGCTACTCTCTCTTGCCGAAATCACCAAGGAAAACCGATCCATATCCAAGGTAATGCTAGTATGATATTGTATGAGCTCAAACCCGTTAGATCTAGTTGCGAAACGACGAGCTAACACCGTTAAACCGTTAAAGTCACGAGGTCCGGGTGGAATCGGGTATAAACCGAACTTAAGATGAGCTTAGGGGTCACCCTAGCTCAAATCTGGATCGAACGAGACAAAAAACGGTGAAAACGGTGGTGAGATAAACGAGATCTCGCTTTTCCGGCGAAGACGGCGCCGGAAAGTTTGTACGAGGTAAGGGAATGTCAGAGAATATTTCTGACATTCTCTGATCTAACCCTAATTCGTTAACGGGGAGTTAACGAACTAAGGTTGATTCGCCAAGTGGTTCGTTTAAGGAAGTCTAACGAACTAGACTTAGTTCGTGTTCAATTTCGCTAAGGATAAGATAACGAACTAGCTCCCAATTCGCGTTGACCATTCGTTAAAAGAGATAACGAATTAGAAGATCCAATTCGCTACATGGACTGATTCGTCAAGGGTCCAGTTAGTTATAAGGTCCAAATCGTTATAAGGACCAGTTCGTTACGATAAGTCAATTTGTTAAAGAACTGAGTAACGAACTAAAGGTTTAATAAACTGACAGTATAGCCCCTGGACTTAGAGAAAGAATGAGATAATTACATATTAGTCCTTGGACTTTGATAATTGATGAAAGATACCTTTAAAGGTTAATGAGTAACTATTAACTAACCGGTAAAGGTTCAATGAAGTAAAACCGGATTAGAGGCTTAATATTAATTAAGTAATTAATAAGAAGAGCTACAACCGTATTTGATATATGTAATGATTAAACAGTTAGTCGTGCACAACTAGGGAAAGGAATAACAATTAACGGCGAGCATAACCGAATTCAGGTGAGTTTCCAGCCCCACTTCCTTGTTATGTTTTCGGGGATATGTGCACACTCGATGTGATAGTTAATACACTTAGGGGCTGTTTGGTAGAGTCTGAATCTGAATCAGTAAGAGGTAAATGTCTGAATCGCTCAAATTCAGAGCGTTTGGTTCAAACCTTGGGTCTGATTCGGCCAGATGTTTTGCCTCTGAATTATTCAACGTGTAATGGAATCTGAATGAGAACAGATGGTTTCTGAATGGAATAGGACCAAATTACCCTTCATAGTTCATCCCATAGTCACATAAATCGTAATACAGCAACAAATTTCGATCTGAAACTTAGTACCAAATCGCGATTTCAATCAGGAAATTGGTGGTCCATAATTTTAATTGATTCATACCGGATGCTATTAGGATCCTGAACGTAGAGACAAACTTGGAGGTTCTCCGGTGTTGATTCGGTGCCGGTGTCGGTGGTGTAGATCCGGTGCCGGTGTCGGCAGTGGAGATCTGGTGCCCGTGTCGGCAATCGTAGAACGTAGAGACAAACTTGGAGATTAATAAAGGTGTGAAGAGACATGGAGATGGAGGTTCTCCGGTGGAGATCTGGATCCGGTTCTGGTGTCGGAGGTGTTGAGATTTGAGTTTGGTTGTTGGAGTCGGTGGTTGAAAAATTGAGATTTGAGGGCTGTTGAGATTTGCAGGTTGAAAACGGAGTTGGTATATACAATAAAATAGTTAATTTATAAATATTTTAAGTTCTAAATATATAATGGTTATAGATTTTAAATTCTAGATTATTGTTTAGAATTTTATAATTTTTTTCTTTAATGAATATAAATCCAGTTTGTTTAATACCTTTTAGATCTTTTGAATGAGATTAATAGCAAATTTAAGTAAAGGGGTAAAATAGTAATTTTGCATAGTTATTCAGATGTCTAAACAAACAGATACATTTCATTCAGCTCTTATTGGTTCAGATCATCTTACTCATTCAGACCTCTTACCCATTCAGCACTTACTCATTCAGATGTATGCCAAACAGCCCCTTACCTTAAGTGGTAAGTGTATGCCTCGTATGATTTATGTATGATGATTGCTTGATGGTGCGTGAACGATCTTCAGATATTGCATGTACCGCCAGGTAGTAGTTAAAGATGTGCTTGATATTTATATATGACGTATGAATTATGTATGAACAACGTATGTATGATGTAAGTATGATGTATGAATGACGTATGTATGATATTTATATATGACGTATGAATGATGTATGTAAGATATGTTGAATGTACGTGAACGATCTTCGGATAGTATGTACAGACAAGTATGGTACAGTGGCCCGAAACAAAGGGACCAGACCCTAATAATATCTGTGAGGATAGGGACCAGACCCTAATAATATCTGTGATGATAGGGACCGGACCCTAATAATATTTGTGAGTGTACGAACCAGACCCTAATAATATCTGTGATGTTGGGGACCAGGCCCTTATAATATATGTGAAGTTATAGGGCGGAAGGCTCTTTAAGTAGTATGGATAGTTATGCATGTAAAGTAAAGTATGAATGATGTACACGCCTTTGGGCATGTGTGCAAGTATGTGAGCAGATTTTATGTTGTATGATTAACTAGAACTCACTCAGCGTAGCTGACTTTTAGCATGCACGCAGGTGAGTAGTATGAGGCAGCTCGCTTGAGGGGAAGCACATGGCATGGAACTGAAGATACTGGCATCTCAAGGAAATGTTATGTTATTTAAAAGACAATGTTTATGTTTAAATGATTTGAATGCTCGTTAAGACAAGAATTGATGGTTATGTAATGTAATGGTTTGAATGTTTTTAATATTCCGCGAATGTTTTTATTAACTCTGATATTATGAAGTGTGTTTATGAGTAAATCCAACGTCCAAAGTAGGGAACCGGTAACGGGGCCTTACAACTTGTTATCTTGAGGCTAATCTTGTACAACCGGTTCTTGGTCCTTGTCACCTTCATCAAAAGCTTACATGTATTATCTTTCATGGTTAGCAAATCATGTTTCATGTGAATCTCGCATCCACCTTCCGTTGCTTGACCAAGACTTATGATATTGCACTGTAGGCTCGGGATGTAGTAGACATCGGTCAACAAACGTTGCTCCCCCGTTTTTCCTTCAATTAAGACCGACCATTTTCCCCGAATAGCAATAAAAGATTCATCTCTGAACTTCACCGTTCCTGTGACTTGTTCATTCAATTCATAAAAATATGATTTATTACTTGTCATATGATTCGATGTTCAATTGTCGAGATACCAAACATCTTTCTCCATCGGTTCGGCTTCGAAACGCTTTGGAATCACCCCGTCTTCATTCAGAAAAAACGTTTTCTGATCACCTTTTATCATAAATAAAGATGGATCAAAATCATTAATTTTGTTCAAATTAGATTCTTCCCTTTTCTTCATACGTTCTGGACACATAGACGCAAAGTGACCGAACTCATCACAACGGTAACACTGAACCTATGACATATCATTTCTTCTCCATTGACGATCCTTCGATCTTCTTTGACCCGTATACCTTGACCCACGATGTTGACCATCTCGGTTATCACTACCGTCTTGATCCTCATCCTCTTGGTTTTGACCTACGGTTTCCCAGCCTTTTCCACGCCCATGTGAACTCGACCAACCCTTACCTTGGCTACCGGACTGATAATACGACTTGCCTTTGTAACTACTTTCCGAACGATTGAAAAGTAACTGACCTTGTGAATTTGAAGCGTGTTCTCTCCCACGTAGACGTTCCTCAAATGCCTTAAGTCTTCCAACAGCATCATCAAACATCAAACTATCGAGATCAACACTTTGCTCGATTGACGCTACCAATTGAAAGTACTTATCTGGAACCGCATCCAGTAACTTCTTCACCAAGACATCTTGCTCAAACACGTGACCTAGACTCGTTACCTTCGAAACCACACTTGTTATTTTTCCTGCAAACTGATCAACGGTCACGTCTTCCGCCATCTTGAGTTTCTCAAATTCACTTTTTAGAGTTAGCAGTCGAGCCTTTTGAACTCGCTCGGCCCCAACATACCGTGTCTTCAAAGCCGTCCATATTTCTCAGGCATTCTTGTATTGAGAACTCTGAAGAAGAATATCACCTTCTATTACTTGAAACAAAAACGTTCTTGCCGTTTTATTCTTCTTCACATCAATAACCGCACCTTCATTCGGTTGAACAACTTCCCACAGATCTGGATCATCTAAGATCGCTTTCACCACAATCGCCCATGTGATGTAATTATTTCCGTTCAGCTTTGGAACCTGCAACGATATCCCCCCACTAGCTTTGGGTTGGATTATCGGATATTCTTTGTCACTTGCCATTGACGCCGAACCCCCTTGCTCCACTTCGTTGGAACATATACAAACCAATCAACTTTGAACAACTTTTCAGAACCGAACACGCTTGCTCAAACCTTTGTTAGAACCTAACTCATTTTAACCCAATAAAATACGAACAATGAATTGAACCGACCTGTTCAACCCAAACACACTCCAATTGAACCGACTCGTCCAATCCAAATAAAAACCCAACAATCATTGTTAAACCAATTTGTTTATCCCAAAAGAACTCAACTAAGAAAGAAAAAAACCCACCTGTGACTTTCTACTTTTCTTCGTATTCCTCCAGCCACCGAAACAATTAATATATTTAGCACCTTCTTTGATTTTGATTTTGTGTCAGCCACGTATATTACTAAAAGTCATACTTTATTGAATTCTCCAAAACACTTTACTAGAAGAATTCAATAATACTTTTCCTTTAACTAACCGCCAATATAGACAACAAACCTATTTTGAGTTTTTTTTTCTTTTTCGTAACCCTTACAACTGATCAAACTAACCTTGTTCTCCACATTCACCACACAAGACCCTGATTCGGAAACCTAACTTGGTTTCGATATGTGCCGATTGATAGCTTCTCCTCAAGCCACCACTCGCCACCAACTGATTATCGATTTCTTGAACTTGGCTCTGATACCAATTCAATTCCCGGATCGAATAATCAAACACAAACTAAAAGAATAACTCTCGTTTATATTAATAATAAAATATTACTCTAAAAATTGATTACAACTCTCTCAAACCCTAACTCGGTTTGACTCTTGATAAACCCTAACTCGGTTACATTAACCTCACAATCTCTAATGTCTAACCATAACTCGCTTTATATAAACTAACCTAACTTTCTAGCCAAGACATTACCAAATATTAAAAAACCTAATTTTTGAGTTGGACCTTACACTTGGACCAAACAACAATGGAGCCAACAGCTACCAATTCAATTCCCGGATCGAATAATCAAACACAAACTAAAAGAATAACTCTCGTTTATATTAATAATAAAATATTACTCTAAAAATTGATTACTACTCTCTCAAACCCTAACTCGGTTTGACTCTTGATAAACCCTAACTCGGTTACATTAACCTCACAATCTCTAATGTCTAACCATAACTCGCTTTATATAAACTAACCTAACTTGCTAGCCAAGACATTACCAAATATTAAAAAACCTAATTTTTGAGTTGGACCTTACACTTGGACCAAACAACAATGGAGCCAACAGCTAGAGCACTTAATTCTCTGCCTAGGAATAAACTTTTTTATCTCATTAATTGTAAGTTGTTGAGAAAGTTATACTAATACTACACTCTCCATTCTTATCATATTTACTTCACAATGTACATAACATCATAAATATGATGAGTGCATATATATTTCAAATTTCAAAACTACAATCCGAATACATTACCGATCAGTTAAAGACTTTAGACTACCAACAATTTGTTACAAACCATAAGTTAAAACAAGAGTGTAGCAACTTATTGATCAATCATCACTGGGAGCAGGAGCAGAGGTCGGAGATGGAGACGCACCCTCAGTTTGATTTATAGGCTTAAACCCTAATTTTCTTATAAGTTCATTAGCAATCAACTCATTTGCACGATCCGATGGATGGTATTCATCCCAAAACAAATATTTACTACGGTCTTTACACAATCTTGATGCAGGTATACATGTCAAAGCCGGTCTAATCCTTCCGAACGAGCAACATGGCGAATCAGCATTGTCAAAACCTAAACAATACAATGATGACGTAGTACGTTAGAAAAGCATTTGTGGGAACGAAAGCGATCAATCCACACCAAATTAGTATGTAGAATTAATATGGTTGCTATTTATAGATATATTTACTGATAGATTACCGAAGGAACTTTGTCCAAAACTACAAAAACTCTGAAAACGTATGAACAAGAACTCTCTAAAATTTCCTTCACGTTATTAGGAACAGATACCGACGGATTATTCTACGGTAAACCTTTCCCCATAAATTGTAAACAAAAGAATTTCCTTTCCAATGTACGTTCGTTAGTATTATGTCAGAATTTGTCATTACAACCCATATAATATAGTTCGTCGGTAATTTCTTGGTAATTAGAGCATTCTCAACCCATCCTCTAAATTTTTGTAAGAGAGTTTTGTAAATTACAGGATAGGATTAAGTGTGTTTGTGAGTTGGGAAGAGAGAAAAATTTAGTGATTTTTTTTTTATTTAATGGAAGTTTGTTTGCCCTCATTTATTTTTTAATACTTTTTGAAATTAGTTGTTAGAAGAGGTGGGACACTGTAATGATATAGATATATAAATATATTATCTAATTGAAGAGAAGATACAAACAAATATAATTTTTCTTAGAGATGGGGACGGGGACGAGCTGCTAAAGGAATTTCAACATATTGTTTATTTAGCAACAGAAAATATGCTTTTATTTATTTTTGTAGGTGTTTGTCAGTAATTCGTTAGTATTTATGAATGGACTCTTACCTTCATAAAACAACTGTCAGTAATACTCAGCATATAGCAAGAAACAATTAAGAAGCTTACCATATTTACTAGGATTGGTGATGACATTATTTACAACATCATAAGCATCTCCGAATTTGTAACTCGCATTTGGAAGCTTTGCCGACAGATCGTCCATGAGTTTAGCAGTAGCCTTATTGAAGTTAAGAGCAAGTGCGTTCGTTTTTTCCTGACACTCACCAGAAGTACTCAACACTCTTTGAAGTGGAATGCAACCCATAGGCCCTAACCCGAAAACCATCAGCTGTCTTACCCCCATCCCATGCAATATCTACAAAAAATATTGTTTGACAAATCAACAAAAATCACCATTTAGCGACTAGTTTCAGTTGCAAAACTCTTTAGCGACAAATTTTCATTTACTTACCGTAAGTTGAGCACCAAGAGTTTCAACTAAGTAGTTGATGTAATTGTCATCGGTATACGTCCAATAATCAGGGTAAACGGGATTCAAGTAGTTGTTGATAAAGTCGTTGCTACCTAAAGCGACAACATACTTTGCTTCTTGAAAGAACTTGGTCGCTGCTTCGTCGCCAATTTTGTTTCTGATCAAAGTTTGAACCCCATTGAATAACTCTATTTGCTTGTAAAATGAGAATCTTTGAATCTGTACATTTTTATAAGACTTCGCTAATTATTTAATTGTCCAACAACTGTATGTTTGCGGTTCGTGAATCATGTTTTCATGAGATCCACATTAATGAAACAAAATGGAATAACTTAATGAGGGAGCTTTAACTTTTTTGTCAGCCTAAAAACAATTATAAGAAAAATAAAAAAATAAATAAAAAATCCTAGGCCATATTTCAAGTTTATATGGTTAGCTTAGGTAACTGAGATGAGGTATCAAAAACTTTAAATTTAAAAAGGAGGTCTTAGCTAATTGAGATGAGGTATGTAAAGACTTCAAATTTAGAAAAAAGGTATTGGGTTTAAGTTTTACTTTGACAAAATAAATATATATAAAATATGTAGTTTCAGGTTTGGTGGTTGGGTCTGAGGGTTTTCTCACTTATAATGGGTTTCCTCCTCATGATGGTCTCCGATACTTAGGGAATAGAGATGAGCATGTGGGTCAGTGGTCTGTCAGTGACCCAAAATAGTCGTTCAGTTTTTTTTTTTATTTAAATTTATCGTTGGCAACTAATCATGTAATCAACACAGGTAGTGAGTTAAATACTAATGCAATTTGTTTTCTGTTTGTTTTCATTTCAGTATAAACAATACTCATTATTAAAAAGATATTGCAATAAAACTTGAATCTAAACTTACAAATAAACCGCCAGTTTGGTTCAAGATCCCACCACCTCCCGATGCAAAATTCACACCGTTGTCGAGAATTACATCTTCAGATAATGAGGGGTCGAGGAATGCAGGTGGTCGAGGAAGCCCTATCTTATCACCTACAACAAAAATATACATGTTAGCAATATATATTTATAGAGTTGCGTTAAATGTAGACAACCCTCTATTTCTACTTGTTGTACTCCCTCTCTCAACTTATTGAATCAGTAATATCAGACTAGTAAACAAACCAAACATTCATGATTTGTTCGGTTGAATTTTTTGTTATGTTCATATATTTATAAACAAACGAACATCAACACATGATGTGTTCGTTAATATATGTTCGTTTATATGTTAATAAATGTATAAATAGTTATATTTATATAAATATAAAAACAAATACAATAAATGTTTTGGATAAATTGTGGTGTATTGTATATCTTTATTTGTGTTCATTGATGCTAACTTATGTTCGTTTATGTTTCGTCGACTAACTTCATTTGTGTTCGATTATGTTTGTTCAAATTATGGTCATTTAAGTTTGTGTGTATATGTTTGTGAACTGTTTGTTACGTTTTGAACGAATGAACATGAACATGCCCATTTTCTTAATGAACGAACATGAACAATAAAAATTGTTAGATTATGTGTCCGTGTTCATGTTCGATTAAAGTTAATTGAACGAACACGAACATTCCCCTGTTCCGTTCGCTTATAAGCCTAATAAGATTCTCTTACTTTAGTAATAAAAGACAAAAGAAAAACACATCATAAGTTATGGAACCTAAACAGAGTGACATAACTTGTTAAGTATACCTTTACTCCTTTAGCGACTAAAATAACAGCTATAACAACACTTTAAAACGCAAAACATCAAAGTAACAAATTGTACCGGTTAATTAAAGACTGTACCTATAATATCAGAGACGGTTCGGCCATTGGTGAACCTGCCATTCGGCATGCCACTACCATAGTCGATGCCATACCAAGGCAGCGCGGCTTGAGCAAAACTCTTGGAAAGCCGATTATTGTTTCCATTCTCTGATAACGAGTCCCCAAAGATGAACTGCACAACTTTGCAATCATACCCGTTTATCAAACCCGAAAATACTGTCGCCAAAATTACAACCACTGTCACAAGTAGCTTCATCCTTTTTGTTTAAAAATTTTCTTGATCTTTTTTTCTTTTATGCGAAATGGAGGTTGAAGTTGGAATTTAAAGATGGAAATGATTTAGAAAGGACATTGAGTTTGATAAGCTAACTGTAACTGCTACAACCACCTGGGATTTTGTTAAGGCATGAGATTATGTTGTTTGTCAACTTTTTATGGGTGTTCAACTACTTTTATGATTTGGTGGAATGTATTTGAATCATATTTACGTTTTTAATATTTAATTTGTGATTAATAAAATAAATTAATTATATTATTTTCTTATAATATTTTCTTTGTTAGTTTATATTAAATTTACGCTGATACGTGCAATATAATGTAGTTCGGACCACATCATAGCATTGGGGGACTTGAAGACGGTTAATTATAAGACTTGGCCCACTATCTACTAGCCCATGTACCTCCTTTCAAAAGGATACTATCAAGATGTCTACTTCAAAAATATGATCTCTTCTCTCATCTTTATTTTTACTGATTATGGTGAATAACTGAATAATATAAGTATATTGAGCGCCGGTGAAAACAATGTTTACTCGATCCATCTCCAATTATATATCTGCTAAAGCTAATATGGTATAATATTCAACTCGGTGCTTATTTATGTAGCTTCAGGGTCACCATTGAGTCCATTTTTTTTAACGACTAACTAAGTAACGCAGGGTACTCTGTGCGCGCCCCCCATTAGCTAAAAGTAGCCCGAGCATGCCACTAGTCCGGACGGACGGAGCCCCTAGCGGTCCACCTATTGAGGGATTCACCGGATAAAACCCGATCCCCACGCCCGTCAAATGGCACGACAACGAGGAGCCGGTAAAACCGGGTGAGATCAGGACTCGAACCCTGGCAAACCAGGATCATCCCTCATATCTTCCATATAAATTGGTGATAGTGAGGTTTGAACCCTCTACTTCTCACTAGTAAAGTGAGTGCTCTATCATTAAGCCACATCCAATTTATAACCATTGAGTCCATTTGGTTGGGTTGATTGTACCAGATTTCAAAAACATTTATTTCTATTTCAAATCTTATTTACTCTTTTGAAAACTATTTTAAGTATTCCATTTTTACATGTTTTTAACATTGGTTTAGCCTGAGTAATCGGACTTTATTCATTGGTCATTGAAAAAAAAAGCTACACAACTTAGGTACCATGCTGACATAATACATTAAATAAAAAAAAAATAAAGTAGTATTGTCTCATTCATGTCAAATTATTTATTTGAAATGCATAGGCGTTTGAATACGATAAGTCTTCGGTAAAAATACGATAAGTCTTCTGTTTTTTACCGACCAGGCAACCAACAGAATATTTATTAATAAAACCTTTAAGAAGCTAGACAAACCAAACAAGTTACAAATGACAGATATAAGTAATTTTATTAATAACACTAATATATGTAATTTTAATATTACTTTTCTTCAGACATCCGTCATTTCAAATGACAGATGTGAATAATGAATATAGTACTTCACAGACTGATTGGCACCGCTACCTTTTCTTTTTATTATTTGTTATTTTTCTAAATAACATGATTTAAAAATAAAAAAATTAATATTAAAAAGTTTTTTTTTAATTAAAAACACTAATATATGTAATTTTAAAAATAGATTTTTCACACATCCGTCATTTGAAATGGCATGTGTCTTTTTGACATCTGTCATTTCAAATGGTAGATGTAAATAGTGTGTAGTACTTGGCTGATTGATTGACAAAATAACCTTTTCTTTTTATTATTTATTGTATTTTGAAATAACATTATTTAAAAAAAAAACAAAAATTTTAGTATTAAGAAACTTGTTTTTTATTAAAAAATTATATATGTAATTTTAAAAATACATTTTTAGACATCCGTCATTTGAAATGGCATGTGTCTTCTTAACATCAGCTATTTTAAATGACAGATGTGAATAGTAAGTATAGTACTTGACTGACTGATTGACAACACTACCTTTTCTTTATATTAATTATTATTTTTCAAAATAATATTATTTAAAAAATAAATAATTTATATTAAAAAAGTTTTTTTAATATGAGAAAATACATTTACATTTTATTATTTATTCTTTTTCAAAACACTAATATATAAGAGTAAAATGTTATTTTCGTCCTTATGGTTTGGAAAAAAATGTGAATTTTGTCCCAAAAGTTTATTTTTTGCATATAAACCCTTCACGTTTCTCAGTTCTTGCCAATTACATCCAAATCACTAACTCAATTAAATTTTATCGTTAAGTAAAGGGCAAACATGTCTTTTTACTCTTTCTTTATTAGAATACTTATTTAAGTGAACTGCGGTTTTCGTCTCTCTAATTTGTCCAAATCTGCAATTTTATTCCAGTAGTTTCAAATTTGCAGTTTTCTTCCATATGGTTTCATGCGATTAAACCCAAATTCCCTAATCTCGTTAAGTATGGTCGTTAAACTCATCAGTGTGCCCTTCACGTGAGGGGTAGTTTTGTTCCTTCTTTTTTTCTTTTTCCCCAAATACACTCCACCCCCTCACGTGAGGGGGTTGCGAATTAGGACTAAGGTTTATTTGGGGAGAAAAATGACAAAACTGATCGTCACATGAGGGGCACGCAAATGGCTTAATGACCAGACTTAACGAGATTAGAGAATTCGGGTTTAATTGCATGTAAAATAAAATCATAAGGATGAAAATTGCAAATCTGAAACTACTAGACTATACCTGCAGATTTAGACAAACCAGAGGGACGAAACCGCAGTTTACTTATATAAGTATTATAATAAAGAAAGAGTAAAAATACATGTTTGCCCATGACTTAACGATAAAATTTAACGGAGTTAGTGATTTGGATGTAACTGACAGGAACTGAGAAATGTATAGGGTCCATATGCAAAAAAATAAACTTTCTGGACTAAATTCACATTATTCGTCAAACTACAAGTACGAAAATGACACTTTACTTAATATATAATTAAGAAAGTTTTTTTATTAAAAACACTAATACATGTACTTTTAATTATTAGAAAGTACATATTTTTAGACATTCACCGTTTGAAATGGCAGGTGTCTTCTTGACATCCACCATTTCAAATGACAGACGTAAATTAGTGCTACTGGAAGATCTGACTTTGATTGACAATTCACTCCCTTTTTTTATAAAATTTTTCTTTTATAAATTACATTATTTAATACATAATATATTTAATCTTTTTTTATTTTATTTATTAACCTTTTATTATTAATTAATATTGATTACTATTATTACTTTTATTAATAAATATAAATACTTAGTTCAACCATTTTTGGTATGTTTTTTTTATAAAATTGAGTTCCGTCGTTTGAAATGGGAGGTGTCCTTTTGACATCCATTATTTCAAATGGCATGTGTGAACAATATCCCTACTCTCATATCTAACCCAAATTTAACAACTTATTCTTTTAATATATTCTAAAAATATTCATATTTCATATTTAAATAGGGCTAAATAGGATTAGCCCTGCTTCTCATCTTCTCATCTTCATTTTCATAGCCTTACTGAACACAAAAAAAGATATTCTTTTCTTTTAAAATTGATACTTTATCAATGTATTTTTTTTTCTATAAGTAGCATATGTTCTTCAACAACTTTGAAAGGTATCACAATGTCTTGTAATTTCAAACCATTTCTAGTAAACCTATATTGGGGCGGTGAACATATTTCGTATGTAAACGGAGTTGTTCAATATTGTGAATGTACCAAAGCAACTTCGTTTATTATGGGATACAAAATGACATATGAAGAATTCGTTGCTTTGATTTGTAATCACGTGCAAAGCAACAAACCAATAACCTTTAGTTGCTACTCTATTACACATTTCAAGGAACATGTGATTCCTCATTTATCATTAGGGAGGATAGTATGAGCATGTTGTACTATCTAGCAAAATATGTTGAAAATTCATAGTTGAATTTACGTATAACGGGAAACAATGACTCCTTTCCAACATACAAATTGCATGGATCTTTTAAGAGGTTTTTATTTATTCAATAATTTTGGAGCTGGTGAGCCACAAACACACCAATACAATCATATACAATCTCAAAATTTGGAGCTCGGTATTTCAAGTTACACTAGTTTAGAAAACACGTCTTGTGAACAAGATAATAATAATGGGGGGGGGGGGGGGGGGTTGATGACTCAGAAGATTAGAATTTTCAAATATATATATATAGGGGATGGATCTTGCGAGAAATGAAGGTGTAACTCCATTAATCCATAATTTCACTCCCTTTCTTATGATGTTACCTACATGTATGTAGGTTGGTTATATTTATGTCTTAGCTACACACATTCAAACCTACCTACACACATATACATGCGTACCTACACACATTCAAACCTACCTACACACATGCAAACGTACCGAGCCACATTCAAACCTACATACCTACACACATACAAACATACATACACATATACAAAAATACCTACCTACACACGTACATACGCACCTACACAATAAGAAAAGGGAGTGAAATTAGGGATTAATGGGGTTACACATTCACTTCTCGCTGTAAAAAAACTTCTGAAATGATCCAATACATACATACATATATATATATATATATATATATATATATATAACACGTGTACTATAATAATAGGACACGAAGTGTTTGGATATATTTGACGTTGTACCTACCGAATGTGAGTTTCTCTAAAATTCCCTTATTTTTAAATGGAATGTTTTTACTTGTGTTTTTGTTTTTTGGGAGGGGGGGGGGGGAACATATTTTTTCTACTGATTTTTATTAAAGTTTTAAATGCATTGTAATCTTAGCTCGTTTACAATTAATACGATTTGTTTAAAAATAAGATGCGAAATTTTAAAGGTTTTAATTACTATTGTTAAAGAACGGTAAGGAATAAATACTATCGTTGCTTATCTATATTACATCTATACTATATAATAAACAAAACTTTCTTATTGCCACGTGTCATCACCATATTAATTCTTACAAAATTTTCCCTCATCTCTCTCATATTAAATACATTTATTTTTATTATTAATAATTTTTTATTTTAAATTTTCCTTCATCTCTCTCATATTAAATACATTTTTTTTTCTTTTTAATCATTCAAACTCTTAAAAGACAAATTAACTATTAAAGTATTCTCGGTGTTTATATTAATTCAAACGACTGGTTTTTTAATCGGTTAAAGAATCAAACATGGTTCAAGTCAAAACAATTTATTATTAGAATGGGTTTCGATCCATGGGTTGGTTTAAAAAAGTAGCCATTTACAACATTTTTTTTAATTTGTTATTTAATCAACCCATCATTTATGTTAAGTTCATCATCTTAAAAATCCACAAAAATATTAACACTATACTACATATTTTGGTTTTTCAGGCGGTAAAGACAACTTCTTACCTTTGGAATACAAATGCTAAACGTTAGCACACTGTTAATCAGATGATGAATTGACTTTGTATATGGTATTTATCAGGCATAAAATGATATGTTACAAGAAAGTATTAGTTTCTTGACTTTTTAAATGACCTCAAAATATAAGGTTGTTAAGTCATAGGTTAGTTCTAAAAGCTGATGTTGAGTTGATGTTGATTAAAATATTAACTAGAAAATTGGTCTATGCATTGAAATTAAGCTACATGTGAAAATACAATATGATAACTGTGCTATAGAACCGAAATCATATCCGAGAATAATATTAGAACTCACAATTTTATTTATTTATTTTTTAAGCCCTTCACCTTTAGATAAAAGTACTAATGTTAAAGAATGAAATTTTCACTTAATTTTTGTTTGAAATGAAGATTAACAAAAGTGAAGGTCAATCATTGTAGATTGTTGGTTTGTTTTTTAGACAATTTGTTTTAACTCATGACCAGTTATTTGTTGCATTATCTAGAGTTAAATCAGAAACAATGTGAACTACTAAGTTTTGAAAAAACAAGTAAATTTACAAATAAAACTACACATATTGTGTATCAAGAAATATTTAGAGATTTATAAATTTTCTATTTCCATATAGTATAGTGTGTAATTTATTATACCATATAATATATCTTTATATCTGTTGAACAAATTTTTGTGTATGTTACATTATGTTATTGTTTAAATAAATTTATTTATTCTAGCCCGTGTAATAGTTATAATATAAATAGGCACCCTTCCCTCTTCCATTTTTCTCTCTCTCAGACGCCGGATGATACCTTCACCGCCGGCCAACTCAATTATCACTTACCTCTTAAGCATCCACAACCTTCAATTTCTTTGATTTATTTTGTGTTATTATTATTAGTATCTAATATATATATATAGATAGATTAATTCATCTACCACCCAACGCATGTGTCATCTTCAATAGGCTTCAGATACTTTGATCTCAACTCGCGTGTATGTTTTGAAATTGTTGCTTTGAAACTGTAAATTTGAAGTCAATTAAGTGAAACCTAAGATTCAATTGCCATGCAAAAAATTGGGCTCCTTGCTGATTGTTGTTAACAGATAGGCCTAATTTCTCAATTTGAGTTTTAAGTTGTAATGTAGTCAGGAAAAGAGTAATTTGAACCTAGACCATATTGATTTTGATTTTGAGTTTATGAAATTTCATTTTGTAGTTGAATAATTTATATATATAAAATTTTTCCCAAGGTTATGGATATTCTTGGGCCGAGTCTTTGGGATGTCTGGTAAAGTTCATACCATGGATTTAAATGGGCTCAAAGTATTACAATATGGAAGATCGTGAGAATTTTGCAATGAAGATATAGTTTGGTCTTTATGGTGTTGGGTCTCATTTGACTATCTTTCTGGTTGCATCTTACTTGGGCATTTACCGAGGATAATTATTGAACTTCTTCATATTTGTGAGATCTAGTACAAACAACTTCTAACATGAGTTGTTTGTATTTGATCCTCCTGACATTGTGTATGTGTGTATTCCGTCTAATAATATGTGTATATGCAGCAACAACATTAACCGGATTGCACTTTGTAACCACCACTTTAATGACGGTTATTCTTAGGTGGCTCGGTTACATCCAACCATCCCATCTGCCCACTCGAGAGCTTATGAAATTTGTCATGTTTGCTAATTTCTCAATTGTTGGAATGAATGTCAGTCTTATGTGGAACTCCGTTGGATTCTACCAGGTAATTTTTACTTTTTGAGTTTGGTCAGTTGGTCTCGCATTCTAATTTTGAAATGTTTTGTATTTAAATGTTAATGTCAAATTGCGAAGTTGAGTATGATCCCTGTATCATTCTTGTTTGAAGTTGCGTTTGATAAGATTCGATATTCACGAGACACGAAACTAAGTATTTTGGTGGTTCTTCTCGGTGTTGCGGTCTGCACGGTTACTGATGTGAGCGTTAATGCCAAAAGTTTCAGTGCTGCTTTCGTTGCAGTATGGAGTACATCACTTCAACAATATGTAAGCATTTAGATAATAATGAACTGAACTTTACATCTTTTCTTGATCACCAGTATTGACTGATTTTAAAAAAGTTAAAACTTTGCCTTTTTTCTTGATTTCTTGATTACCAGTTTTCGTTGATTCTGAAAAAGAAATTAACTTTGCACTTTTTTTTTATTTCTTGATTACCAGTTTTGACTGGTTTTTTTTTTAAATAAATTTTTCACCTTTTCTTGATTTCTTGATTTCTTGATCACTATTTTCACTGATATAATTTTTTTATTTTAATTTGCTTCTCTTCTTAATTTCTTGATCACCGCTTTTCACTGATTCTAAACAAAAACTTTTCTTCATTTCTTGATCAACAATTTAACTGATTATAAATGTACACTATAGTATGTTCATTATCTTCAAAGGAAATACACGTTAAGTTCCTTCAATCTGTTGGGTCATACCGCACCTATCCAGGCTGGATCTCTTTTAATATTGGGTCCGTTTTTGGATTACTGGTTAACTGAAAACAGAGTCGACATGTTTAAATATGATCTACCATCTATGGTGTTGATACTGCTATCCTGCACGATTGCAGTAGGCATGAATCTGAGTCAGTTCATCTGCATCGGGCGGTTCACAGATGTCTCGTTTCAAGTACTTGGGCATATGAAAACCATACTGGTTTTGATTCTAGGATTCATATTTTTTGGAAGGGAAGGGTTAAACCTTCATGTGGTGGTTGGGATGATTATAGCCATAGTGGGTATGATTTGGTATGGAAATGCGTCTTCAAAACTCGGGGGCAAAGAACGTCACGCACATTTGCTTCCTAAAACAAGTCATCAAACTTCAATCGCAGGCGAGAAGGTTTAAAGAATAGTTAGTTGATAGCAAAATTTGTTCAGATTAAATTACCATGATTGTTAGTTTTATCGGTTTTCTGATATGAGAATGTTGGTGAATTAGTTTTCTTGATGTTTAGCCTATGATGGGTTATAAGCTATAGTGATATTTATGTAGTGCAGACTGTTGGAAAGATGCAAACCTCATTATTTATTCTTTTTGTTGAGTATTATTACTTATGATAATAAGCTATAGTAATGTAGTGATATTTATTCTTTTTGTTGTAGTACATTTAAGATTATTAATGGATGAAGCTCAATTAGCAGAGCGTGTTGTTGGTCTTACTTGCAGACTCGCCTCATGGCAGCTTAGGTAACCCTTTTAAGCATTCGTGTATGTATCATGAAATTGTTTAATGTGTTAAAATATAATCTTTTGAGCAATCATCAAATCACATAAAGAAGCTTCTTCGGTTACCTGTCTATGCTAATGATACCCTTATTTCCGAATATGCTACTGAGGGAGCTCTAATAATAAAGAGCATTAATTTGCTAACCATTTAATATTTTGGTGATATTAGCATATTATTATGATAACATTTGAAATTTTTTTAAAAATGCACTTTTTAAGATTTTTCGCATTTGAATTCATATTCTTTCAACATGTTTGATAAGCTTGATGCATTTAATTTGTTTGTTATGAATAATGCATCCGAATGTATCTGTTTGTTTTTAGATTAAACACATTAGTATACTTCTCAAAGGTACAACCTTTGTTCATTTTAGCAGTATGAGGAAGTATCCAACCATGAAGTCACTCTTGAGTGTTGCATATTCTTTGGTTGTTCTATTTTTTATTATCTTTTCAATTTATTATTATTTTAGAAAAACATTAGGCATTTAATTATCTCCTCTTTTTCTTGCAGGTAAGTTGAATCTTTACCAGATTAAGCATTTTATTA
Organism: Bidens hawaiensis; assembly: GCF_021521415.1. NCBI lineage: Eukaryota > Viridiplantae > Streptophyta > Magnoliopsida > Asterales > Asteraceae > Bidens > Bidens hawaiensis. Next base: position 60,806 of record NW_027502157.1, read on the forward strand.
TTATCTTGAAAAAGCACTAGGTATCACTAATGGTAATGGGTGTGGATCAATGTGTGTTCTAAGCAAAAGGAGTTCGGGTCAAAAAGAGTGAGTATTATGGTGAGTATTGATTTTGATTTTGTGTTTATGAAAATTCATTTTGTAGTTGAATAATTTATATATATAAAATTTTTCCCAAGGTTATGGATATTCTTGGGCCGAGTCGTTGGGATGTCTGGTAAAGTTCATACCATAGATTTAAATGGGCTCAAAGTATTACAATATGGAAGATCAAGAGAATTTTGCAATGAAGATATAGTTTGGTCTTTATGGCCTTTAAGGGATTGCAAATGGTGGCAGGGTTTATATAGATAACTATTGTTAATTCTCATTCTATCTTATTCCATGTGTTCATTGAAGATATAGTTTGGTCTTTATGGTGTTGGGTCTCATTTGACTATCTTTCTGGTTGTATCTTACTTGGGCGAGTACAAATTTTTGCTCGTGTATGTGTATGTTTACTTTTTGTTTACATCTTAGTAAACTAATATAATAATAGATTTGTTGATGAACCTTTTATTTTAAATTAATTTTATCACTTTCATATTGATATTATTATACATGTGGTTATAAAATATTAAAAAGTATATAAGTTATGTAATGTAGTAATTCTATCACTTTTAGTGAACCCCTCACGTACTTGTCATTTCTTTTTGTCAATTTTCTAAAATGAGAAAAGTTTGACTGAAAATTCAAAATACACCTTTTTTCTAGAGGTGTCAGGTGTTTTTGTCATTTTGAGTTTAATTTACTGTTCATAAATACAATTCTTGTACATTCACAATGAATCCATCACAGTAATAACACCTATATCATACGACATCGGCCGTTGATGGATAGTAGGGACTAAAACTTAGGTGAAATATGGGCAAATAAAGGTTCTAATCCTAACCTTTTTGTAGATTTTAATCCTAATCCTAAGAAAATAACATATTTCCTATTTGTATATTTTTTGATTTCTTTTCGTATACACAAATTGTGTACATATATAATGAGCTGATATAACACAATCAAAATGAATCTAACATAGTTGTGACGCTTTATTCAACCCACCTATTTTAAAACATCTTAGAGTCATGTCTTGTTCAAAATTAAATCATTAAATCAAACTCTGATAAAAATCCTTTTGCTTCTTATTCAACTATATTAATCATCTTTCATTTACACGGCCCATGAATCTAATCAAGCCCGATCAAATGTCCGTCAAGTCCCCGCCGCAACGCGCGGGCATTTCTACTAGTGGTAACAAATTGGTGTATAATAGTCGCTAAACCATTATACCGTGAGGTTTATATATAAATAAATGTTTATTTGAGAATTTACCAACATTCATGTTGACAAACGTTTTTTTTAATATGTTTTTCAGGTAAATAAATGAAGTATTGAAGCTTCGTGAAAAGCGCGAGAAAATAGTGACATGTGTTTGAATGAAAAACGTTGACTTTTTGTTGGATTTGTAGTTTGAATAAAAATTGTGTAATATGACACGTGTAATGACTCTGATGGTTAAATATGTAAGGCCCCGTTACCGGTATCTCACTTTAACGTTGGATTTACTCATAAACACAGTTCTGAATATCAGAGTTAATTAAAACTTTCGCGGAAATAATAAACTTCAACCAATATATTACATATCCGTCATTCTTGTCTTTAACGAACATTCAAATCATTTAAACTTAAAACATTGTCTTTTAAAAACTTCATAACATAACACTTCATTGAGATGCCAGTGTCTTCAAATCCATGCCATGTGCTTCCCCCCAAGCAAGTTGCCTCATTCTACTCACCTGCGTGCATACTAAAAGTCAGCTACGCTGAGTGAGTTCTAGTTAATCAAACGACATACCATACATTCACATACTGACAAATGCACCCGAAGGTACATACTTCATATTTATTTACATACATATGTACTTTCATTCATTCCTTCATACTTACATACATACTTTCATTCATACATATACGTTTTAAAGAGCATTCCGCCCTATAACCTTCGCCGATATTATTAGGGTCGGTTCCCTACATTCGCTGATATTATTAGGGTCGGTTCCCTACATTCGCCGATACTATTAGGGTCGGTTACCTTCATTCGCCAATACTATTAGGGTCGGTCCTTACATTCGTACTACTATAACATACCTGTCATTTACATACCTTCCTTGACAATATGTGCAATCTCGGAGAGCGTTCACGTACCATCAACATATCATACATACATTGTTCATACATCATTTATATATTCATACATACATCATTCATACATCACACATATCAATCATACCTTTAACTACCACTTGACGGCAACGCGCAATATCCGAAGATCGTTCACACACCGTCAAGCAATCATCATACATAAATCATACAAGGCATACACTTATCACGTAAGGTAAGTGTATTAACTATCACATCGAGTATACACACAGCCCCAAAAACATAACAAGGAAGTGGGGCAAGAAACTTACCTGAGCTCGATTACGTTCATCGTTAATAGTTATTCCCTTCTTTAGCTGTGCTCGACTAACTGTATAACAATTACACGTATCAATTAACTATCAATACCCATATCACGTTTCCAGTCTAATTATAACTCTCAGCGAATGGGGGTCCGGGGGCAGCGCCCCTGGCAGTGGGTCTAGGGGTGGCAGCCCCTAGCAGGGTCCAAGGGGCAGAGCCCTTGGCTGGGGTCGAGCTGGCAGGTCAGCTTGGAAAAATTTATTTTCATTAACTGTCTTAACACATTTTTCATTAGAATTTGAATCATTATTTAATTAGCTAACTTAAAAGTTCAAGGCTTCTTTGTAAATAAACCATTCTTTTCGAAGTCCAGGGACCATTCAGTAATTCTGTTAAACATATGGTTCGTTACTTATCCTAGCGAACTGGTAACGAATTGAAACCTTTAGCGAACTGGTTAATTAAACGAATCGGACTTATAACGAACTGGGCCCTTAGCGAATCAGTCCGTATTAGCGAACCAGTCCAAGTAGCGAATTGGACCTTCTAATTCGTTATTCCTTTTAACGAATGATCCATACGAATTGGGATCTAGTTCGTTAACCTTTCTTAACGAATTGCCTGACGAAATGCCTCTAATTCGTTAACTCTTCGTTAACGAATTACCTCTAATTCGTTGACTTCCCTTAGCTAATTAGGGTTAGGTCAGGGAATGTCAGAACATTCCCTGACATTCTTAACCTCGTATTAACTTTTCCGGCGCCGCCGCCGGAAAGCCGTCGGAAAACCGCGGATTCGCCGGAAAAAACGAGTTTAGACTCGTTTTTCACCGTTTTTTGCCCCGTTCGATCCAGATCTGAGCTAGGGTGATCCCTAAGCTCATCTTAGGATCGGTTTATACCCGAATCCACCCGGATCTCGTGACTTAAACGGTTTAACGGTGTCGGCTCGTCGTTTCGTGTTTATCTAACTGGTTTAAGCTCATACAATATCATACTATCATTACCTTAGATCGGGATCGGTTTCCTTGGTTAATTCGGCTTGAGAGAGAGAGAGACTAGGGAGAGAGCTTAAGTGTGTGTTTTGAGAGGTGTATGGAATATGTGTGAATGAATGAAAAATGGGTATTAAGGGTTTATATATTATTGGTCATGGGCTTAGCCCATGGTCTTTCCTTCTTTCATTCATAACCCAAGTCCATAACCCATATCCATTTACCCAACACTAGCCCGACTCGTAGTAACTCCTATTTCATTTATTAACCGAAACTAGAAAAACAGGATGTTACAAAATAAAGTCCAACTTTCGTAAGATTTCTATTATTAAATATGATTGGCTGAAAACGACGTCTGTCACCATCCGAATGACTTAGTCAAAGTCTTCTGCTGTTTAAATTAAGGTTTTCGGGGTGTGACAAAACGTCTCTTATATATGGGATTTGTACCACTTTACACACACACACACACACAATTACGGTTCGCCGAGAACTTATGCCCGTTGGAGAACTTGGTTATGATTGCTAGTCCGCGGCCATGTAGCCTTGATTGATAGACTAGGCAGATATGTTTGGATTCATACACATGTGTACTCGGTATGAGTTGTTTTTATTTTCTATCTTGTATATAATAGGGATCATGTAATCCCTTAAATCTTTGTATATAAGAGATCACGTAATCTAATATAAACATTTGACTGACTTGTTAAGATAAAAAGCCCATTTATCTTAATGACAGAGTGTAAAAGGTTTAACGTATTCACCTGTGATTGTCGGTTCTGAATGATGTGGTGGTCTCGATTGAAAATCGTTGTGAATAAATGATGATTAACCTATAATAAAATAGGTTTATATAAATATCCGGATCGTCTCTTGATCCGGCTATAGACCTTTAGCCTGGTTTTGATAGCTTTATACCTTGATTGATCATTTGTTTGAATATGATATTTACACATGAAGTCTTTAAGTTTATTTACTAATCATGTGTTAAGTTTCTTCTTTATGAATAAACATCTATAATTGGTTTCTTTTTCAAGAAGAATCATCAATTGTCTATAACCTTTATATATAATATCTTTTGTTTCTTAATCATGAAGAAACATTATTTTTGACTATATCCAATGCATATAAAACTTTACGTTTATAAATTGTGAAGAAACATTTGACTATATTTCGTGTATGCAAAAGCTTATGTTTCTTAATCATAAAGAAACAATATTTTTGCTATATCCTCATGTATATAAAATTCTATGTTTATTAGTTACAAAGAAACATTATTTTAACTATAACATTTGTATTTATAAATTTTATCAAGGTCTAGGCTATACCCCCGACTAGGGTTTAAGCGATGCTATATAATAATAAAATAATAACTTAGGCAGAACCCCTACCTTACACGGGTATTCGGAGTTTATACGCCTAAGCTTGTACGAGCAGTAATTCAACTCTATGTCGCGAACGGGGCTTAAACAGTCAGAGCTTCGGGGCTTGGCACGCACTAGGATTCTCAGCACGCAAAACAAGGCTAACTATGTGTGAGAGAGTGTGGGTTGGTGTGAGATGGGAAGTGTTGTGAACCCCATATTTATAGCCATTTTTTTGTTACTTCCGTTCACGTGAAGAAACAAAGATTAAGTAGTTCACGTCACGTGAACCGACTCCATATTGCCGAGTCATCGTCGGGGCTGCCATGTGTTCTGACACGCGCTGCCACGTGTTACACATGCATAATGTTTGCTTCGCGTAGCGCAAAGTAGTCATGGTTTTATTCTTCGTGTAGCGCGAAACAGTTCAATCTCGGGTAATGTGTTTTGTCCTTCGTGTGGTGCAAAGATTTTATATCTGATCCGTTCGTGTGGCGTGAAGGATCAAGAATTCAGATTTTTCGTTTTTAGTTCTTCTACTTTGGTAGCTTGTCAAGTCTTGATCTAAATTCCATTGTTCAAAAATACTAAGCCTGCCCTTAAGCGGCTCACGACGATGCGAGCGAAGTGCAAAGTGCTTCATCAAAGCGCTACACTGCGCCCATCGCCCGAGCCCATGCGTGTGCGCGTCGGGTGCTTTGCACCCTTCGCTAGGACCATTGGATGCATCTTGGCATATAAGAATATTACTATGGAAACTCTTTTCCTTATAAAGAGCTTTAAAATTTTATAATCTTTCCTATTTATACCCATGTGAAATGATTCCACTTTCTTCCTTCTTTCCATGCAGGATGAACTTTCTTATGAGATACTATTATTTCCTTATCTAATTTTCCCATTACTTATCTTGAGAATATATTTGATCCTTCAACTTTACTAAGTTGTTAAATTTGGATCGAAATTTTGAGGATGTTACGAAAGGTGACCTTAACTAAGTCTAACTAAGCCCATTCATGAGTTTTGTTGACAAGTTGAAATCCTTAATAGTTGATAAATCAAGTGCCAAACTGCCAAACCAATGAAGAATCGGTGACATTGTCTATTGTTAATAAAATTGAAGATTAAGAACTCGTTAACTCGTTAAAGTTAAACGTGTTTGACTCAATAGCATTCGACTATTTGGTGAATTCTCTCAACTAAGTGATGCAATTCAAGCCTCATGATGGGTATTTATATGTCGATTTTTGGTAGTGTAGAATTAGAAAATGAGTCTGCCTTTTGTGAAAAAGAAAGAAAACTAAATCTTTAAAAAGTTGATTATTTTGTTGTTTGTAAACATTCTACCATGTAACATAAGTTAGTTTTTGTCTTTTACTACTTATTTTTCGTATGAATATGAATTATAATTTTAATTAATATTGTCATCTCAAAAAACCATATTAAAATATATTTTGTCGTTTTATATATATAACTATTTGACGATTTCTATATTTCTGTTCGTGTTGTACACTGATCAATAACCTACTTTAGCAACTAATATCTTAACGACATAAAGAATCCATGACAACACGAAAAAGTTTTGAAGATGACAAGTGCTTCTCTCCTCTACTACCATCTCTCGTATTCATTAATCATCAATTTTCAATCACTAAACGGGTGTCCACGCGATGCGGCTGAACAAAAATCCTAATAATATGAACCGGCGGAGATAATTTCCGCCCGAACCAGACGGTAAACTTATTATTGAAGCTCAATGTGTGAAATCAAACCATTAGTAATAATTTAGTTTAAAGTTTCAACGGTTCATTTTTTGTTCTCAATAACAAAAAATCGAAACAACGACAGGTTGGTTCATGATATAGCTTAGAAACTGTTAAACCCGAATTGTGAACTCCAATACGTAATAAGTTATTTTTTTTATTTTAAAAAGTATAGCAATACCATACCCAAATTAAAGACAATAAAATGCTCATCTTTATGATGCAATTTTTTTAAAAAAATATTAACATATAAAAAAGTTATGAGCGTTAGAAAATAGTTGGTGGGAAGTTAATTTACAATTAAAATTAAAAGGAATATATGGGTAAAAATTAAGGTCCAAAGTTGTAACTATTTCTTAAATTTACAAAAGTTGAGTAAAGTTGAGAACAATGTTGTAACTAATTCAAGACATATTTTTTAATGGACAAGTTTGTCCCTATCTTACATGCTATATAAGGTGTACCTTAGACAATAAAAGTTGTAGATTACTTAAAAATAGGGTGATTTAATTTGCACATGTCTTATGTCTTATAGTATAGAGAGTTAATTGCCCGTTTGCCCCTGTGGTTTGTCAAACTAGCACGTTTGCCCCCAGTGGTTCCGAAATAGCACCATTGCCCCTGAGGTTGTTTTTTTAGTACCCGGGTGCCCCCAAACATGAACGTCCGTTAGTTTTCACCGTTTGGTGTCAGAAAGTTAGGGTATTTTCGTCTTTTAACATTGAAATG